>NC_056744.1:860459295-860479295 GCF_019279795.1 Protopterus annectens
GTGGTGTCAGTGTTGTGGGTGTCGGTGTTGTGGACTGTCAGTCAAACGTAGTAGACCCATATATATATATATATATATATATATATATATATATATATATATATATATATATATAGAGAGAGAGAGAGAGAGAGAGATGGTTTCTATTAGACTGGTCAGTTGTAGCTATGATTGATCTGTGTATGGTCTATCTACTTTGGTAAACACTGCATATTGTCAACAGTTCTGTGATAAAGAATAATCATGAGGGAAAGGGAATATGCCCTTCTCGGGGATTGTGCAATGTTGGAATTAGAATATATAACAGGAGGAATGGGGCATGCAGGAGGCTTGCACCCTTGTAAAAACACTATTGCCTTATCATATTCTGAGGAAGCTTGGTGCATGCACATTTGGATGTTGAAATTAATGTTTCAATGTTATTGGATTGACGTTAAGCATGTTGACCTAATGTTGATGTCACTAGTACCGTATATATATATATATATATATATATATATATATATATATATATATATATATATATATAGTTCCCCTTCACAAGATCGAATTACTGAAAGCTCAAAATTCATAAGCTCGATGCCAGAATCTCGAGTTTTCAGTAACTCGAAATTCTGCAGGGGAACAAAAACAACTAAAAAACTGTTTTTTAAGGTTTCTGCAGGGGAGCAAGCCCCCCTGCACCCCCACCCACCCTTCTTAAATATACCAACTCTGAGATCGCACTTCAGCAAAGAAAAGGGAATTCTCCCGTTCCACGCTATATGAATAAGCACACAATGGGGGACTGTCCACTCCTCCGCTAAAGTCCGGTCACACAACTCACATATTACACCAGGAATGATGCAGGGAGATCTAGCTCCCTGCATAGACGTAAGTACGTTTCTTTTTTTTTTTTACTTTTACAGCTTCCCTTTACAATTTTGAGTTACTGAAAACTCGAGATTCTGGGCTTGAGCTTATGAATTTCGAGCTTTCAGTAATTTGATCTTGTAAAGGGGAACCGTGAGATCACATACAACCATATCTCAGGCAGTTCCATAAAAAAAGGTCTTCTTCAATAGGCACCATCAATGTAATTTCCTGTTGGAACCAAAGCTAAGAATATATACATGGTTATTTAAAATCCACCCAACACATGATTAATTAATCAATTTAAACAAAAATCTAACCATTCGTTTATATAAACAGCAAAAGACATGATACATATAATAAAGGTATGATTATCAGATTAAAGCTGCAGTGCATGTGAATGAAACCTACCAGATACTCACACTGATAAGCTAGAGGAATACATTCTGTTGGTGACTGAATATCAAACAAAAACTTATAACCCTATTGTCAATGCAGCTTTATTAAACCTATTACCTATATCCTTATGGCAGACATTAAATCATATGATAAATTTCCCTGTAATTCTAAAGAATAATTAATAAGTAAAAATATACCATTAACAAAATTAGGCATATAACTATCTTAAAATGCCATCTAGTGAAATATGTATGTATATTTATAGCTAAAATATTTAATATTTATTTCATACTTTAGTAATATAAATAACCTATTATTTAATTATAAGTACAGAGTACACATTATGGCATTGACATGTAAACCCTACAAAGACATTTATAAAATTTTATTAAAACCTGGAGAACAAAATGCCCCCAAGGTAATTATCCAGAATTTCTCTTTGATACCTAATAACTTATGCTAATTCCCCTTATAATATAGCTTGGTAGAAATATTATTAATCTCAGTGAATATGAACATTACACATAATACTCTCTGTTACAATTGATAGTGTTAATATGTAGATAAATTATTTGCTTGAAGGACCTGGAGGTTTGCCCTGCATAAGAAAACACTTAAGGGACATTGAACCATATAAATAATCCAGTCTGTATCACAAGTAACAAGATATCTAATCTCAAATGTCCTGCTAGTATTCACAGAAATGAAATGTTTTCTCTTACAAATTCTCATACAGTAAGAACATCCAGTATAGAGAAAACATCCTTTCAGATGAGTTCCCTGAATGGACTGTTGTTTTTATTCTATAACTGTTGTTTATACAGGTTCAAACGCTGTCCTAGAGGTTTTACCATTATGAAAGCTAAACTGTCATCTGTCAGGTAAACAATGTTCAACTAAGGCTCATTCCATAGAATATACTGTGCCAGTGTTTTTGAATAATCTCTCATATTAAAAAATATTACTATATGCAGTGACTATTTTCAATTCATTATTAGTAAACAAATGATCCTGTGTCCCTTCTATATTGCAATATGACCCTCCTAGAGAGATGTGCAGCTTCACATTTAACCTTGTTAAGAAGGATTTGACTACAACCCCCTCGCTTTGAATCTTTCATCCACGTTTAACACTTCTCATTTGTAATTAACTTCTGTTTTGCATATTTTCAGGCATGGATGTATTGTCACTTAGGTGTATTATGTAATATGTTTGGGGTGTCAGCTAGAAGATCTGTAAAGAATTTTTAATAAATGATTCTGTTTTTTATCATTGATCAGTTTAGTAATACTGACATCCAAAAAATCACTAGTATGCTGACTAAATTTCATAGTAAATTAGCTATTCCTCTTATTAATATTTAAGCAAGATAAACTAATCTTTAAATCTATCTGATTGTTATCCCGTAAGACCCAACAATCATCAATAAATATTTCCACATGGGAAGATTTATATCCTGTCTAATACTATATTGATTATATGCCAACTGATATTTAAAGTAACCCATAAAGAGTTCAGCGCTTATGGGGCTAAAATTAGTGTCCACAGCAGTACAAGATAGCAGTGTAACTGGGACACTTGAGGTACAAGAAACACTGGGGATTCAGATAATGTAAAGAGTTACTGGAAGAAGAAAACACATTGGAGAGAAGTTATGGAAAAAAGGTTAAGGAGTAAAAATGAAAAGGACAGGGAGACAAATAGCAAGAGGATGTGTCATCCTGAAATTTACTGTTTGAGACAATGGTACTATTTAAGTTATAAAAAAGATTTAAAGTCACATACAATGGAGCATGAAAGGCTAGAACAGGAGTATGAGTTAGAAAGAGAGGTATGGTTAGACAAGTTTTCTGCTGGCATTGTCATGTAAACTTGGTAGAGAGAAGATTAAACAGGATGTTTTTGTAAAGATAGCACAGAAAAGAGAAGATAAAACCTGAGTAACAAAAGGTTACCAAAAAAGTGTATTAAACGTTATCAATCCTTTTAAAAGGAGTAGCAGTCTGGTGAACATGATGGATCAGTAAATGGACAATATCAAAATTAAGGAAATAAAACTTCAGAAAAGAAATAAATAGAGAAATAATTCCAGAATGAAGTCTAAAAACATAATTGGCTAGCTTCATATAGATAATTTATTTTTTGTTTTCAATAAACATAGGTTCATAGGTTGGTACTAGGCTATCGGCCCTAGGGTCTACACAAGCCTAGCCATAACAATTACCTGGCTATTTCTTCCCACAATATTTACTTCTCTGGACCCCTGTCAACACCTTTATTAAATTATCAGGTATGACACTGGCAATTTTACATTTATATAAATGAAAAGCAAACAACATTGACACCACTTTAGTTGCAAACATTATACATCACAGACATTATTGAAACAACTGCTGTTGAAAACATTATACATCACTTATAATCTATCCAGCCATTGCCAGTTAAGCATTATATGGCTCATTCAAATCCTGCCTTTTAAACCTCATTACTTCTGTGCATATATTGTTCCCACAATTCCCATTTTTCCTATTTAGTTTTCTCCTTCCCTTTTCTAAAGATCCCAGTTCCATTTGTTTTATGTCTGTTACTATATTCACTACTTTTAGTAAAGTAGGTCTAGAGTTTGATTTCCATTTTCTACTAATTGCTTATTTGGCAGCTGCCATAATTAGACTCAGCAGGGTTTTACTATGTCTAGGCAATTCTGATTCTGTATCATAGCTCAAAAAAATATATTTTCCCAGTCAATCCAATCTACTCACTCAGCATCTATGACAAAGTGGTCCACAGGGAATCCCTAAAGTCTACTTGCTCATTTTACTCCCAAAAAATATGTTCCTAGCCACCTCTATCTTGCATGTCACACCTCCAACATTTCCTATCCACATGAGGAAAAATTCTTTGGCGTCTTTGGGATATAAAAATACCTATGTAAACACTTCCAGGCAAAAATCCTAAATCTTCTTTTGTGTGGCCTGAATGGGACAGGCTGTCATGACTTAAACTTTGATAGAAGAGCTATCTAATTCTTTTCCATGTGCCCTTCTACCTCCTGTAGTTTAGGGTTGCTGGTTACTGTTGAACTTCAGTCACTTATGTCAGATTAGAGTTCAGGAAGGGCTTAGTGCAGTGTAAAAATCAAACAGCAGACAGAAGAGATGGAGGGAAGAAGAAAGAGGATGAGCTGGAGTTTTGAGAGATTAAAGACAAAGAGAGAAGTAGTGAATGAAGCTGGGCAACGGGTCAAGGAAGTTCAGAGGAGGAGCAGAGCATGGTGAAAAAGGACAGCAGGTGGAGCCTGAGAAACAGATCAAGAGATTTAGAAGAACAAAATTAGAAAGATAATTGAACTTTCAGTGGCACTTATGTCAGGAAGTGCTGAGACAACAAATCAACAACGATTGTTAGTGAAGGGAGAAAGGGGTTAGGGCATCACAGGTGTGGAACAGATGCATAATTTGGACTGCAGTAAGGCAGCTGGTGGCAACACATATAGAATCAATCCTCATATTTCAGCTTAATTTACAGAATATAGAATGCATAATATCTGACTTTATTTTGTTAACTATGAGATTGAAAACCTCACACTGATAGAATTCTCAGTGATTTCATTTTGTCAAGGAGAGGTCATGAAAATAAAAGGTTACCCTCTCTCCCAGTTGTGAGACACCTTCTCTTGCAGTGGCTTTTCCAAGCTCCACTATAGCTGCCCTATGAGGGCTTGTCTCAACTCACAGTGTGATTTGCACATCCCAGTATCGGCTCAAGAGGCTCAGGTTCCATGGGGTATACAGCTAGTATTTCTGATAGGTGTCACCTACAAGGTGAGCCAGAACCACGTCCCTCCCCCCAGCCTGGGCAAACAGGCAGATGCCACTCACTTCCATACTCCTCTGCCCGCATCTATAGTCACATAAGCCGCTATCAGAACCAGGGACACTTATGAACTAGTCAGGGCTTAATCCCTCTACACCACAAAATGGCTCCTTATCACTTTAAAATTGTTTTTTTTTTCCTGTAAGTCACTGGAGTATCTAAAACCCTTGATTCATTGATTCATAGAGTGAACAATGCAGAGTCAGTCCATAGACCATAATCACCTTACCAGTACTCATCTCATAGGGCACTTCCTGCCTATAAGAGGGCAAAACAAATCAGACCTGGGATGAATTTACACATGCCCATCCAATTTTCAAGGTTTGACTTAATGAAAAAGAAAGTATTAATCTTTTTTTTTTTATGTACTACAAAATTATTCTAGAGATGAGGGAAACATTAAATGATAAATAACTCCCTTCAGTGTATCGTATTAATGGAGACTCAAGTCTTTAATTTGAGTGTTCATAGGTTTATAAGTAAGTACTAGGCTACCTGCCCTCGTGAGCCATTTTAAGCTTAGCCAATTTCCCACAAAGGTGAGAAGCTGCCATCTCTCTAGGAAGATCATATTGCAATATAAAAGGGACATAGGATCATTTGGTTAGTAATAATGAATTAAAAATAGTCACTACATATGGTAATAGTTTTTTTAAATATGAAAGGCTATTCAAGAACACTGGTATATTCTATATGCTTTATGTCTGTGATGTAAGCACCTAAACCATTATGCCTTCTCCCAAACCCCTTTAAACAATCCATACTACCAGTTCTTTTAATTGATTCATAGGTAAGTACTATGCTAGTGCTCTTGTGGGCTTTTTTAAGCCTAGACAGATTCCCTTTCAGAAGTGAGACTCAAACCCTGTACTTTGTATCTGTGAGGTAAACACCTTAACCATTATGCCAACTCCCAACACATATTTGTGAAGCCATTTGTTTTCTGGAGGTGTGGGAGATCAGAGGGTTGGATCCTTAACTGCACAGATAGATAATCTTGCAAAAGTATGTAACAGAGTATAGGGATAGAGCTCCAAGCTAGATTTGGTTGCTGAGAGTCTTTAGTAATATTTTGGGTTAGGAACATTTGGGGTCTTCCTAGCAGTGTAATATGTTTTGATAGATGCATACTAAAAGGGATATTATATCCTTTTCTAAACTAGTCTGATCAGGGTAGATTATAGAGAATGATAACTTCTTTTGATCTGGATGATACCTTTGATAATGAACTGGGATAGATAGAAGGACTTTCTGACTCCTGTTGCTATATAGTTGTCAAAGGATAGGGAGTTTTCTACAAAGGTGTTAGCTGATGTTGAGAATTGTTTACCAAAGGTGAAAATGCTGCACATTTTTGCATTTAAATTAAGTCCATTTTTGATATCCCATTGATTTATATGGTTAAGCAGCTGGTGCAAAAACACAACATCATATGCTGAATGAATAACAGCACCCAGTTTGTAATAATTAACAAATTTAGTTAGTAACATGTTTTGGTTAATAGTATGGAAATCCAAGAAGTACATGCTGAATAGAAGGGGTCTCAGTACTGAACCCTAAGGCACACATTTAGTGGCCTTTTCTGCTTTACGGAATGGCACCAGCTACTTTAACTAAATATGGATTCTGTCAGACAGTTTGCTGTCCATCTTACAACACAAGGGTCTACATTTAGGCCTTTTATTTATACTTCACGAATGGTGAATTGTGTCAAAGGCATTGGGCAGCATCATTTACACTGCATGAACTGCATAACTATTGTCCTACAGTTTCAGTTACTCATTCATATGAGTTTATTAAATCAAGTAGACATGAGCTCCTTTTGACAAAATGGTACTCTTGCCAGTCTAGAGTAATGACTTTTTATATTGGAGATTATGAGATCAGGTATCATATGTCTCATGCCACTGCAAAGTAGGATTTTTAGTCTGAGGGTTCTGCAGTTCTTGGGATCTGATATGGGACCCACTTTGCTGAATGACATACTAATAACATTCATACCTCAGAAACATGTTCTGTGCCTGTGCTTAAGCTGAACAGTTTTTGGAGGGGTTCAGAGAAGGTATGTTTGGCACCAGGGCCAGATCATGGTCAAATGGGGCCCTAGGCAGGGTAATGAATCAGCCCCCCACAACAGAAGTCGCTCCACCAGCAACAGCAACCCCCTTCCATTCTAGTGTCCCAACTTGGCTATTTCTCCTCAAGTGCCATAAACACTATTCAAAACTGTTTGTGTGCATACTATTTTTTCTTTACTTTTACAATGATTACAGATATTTGGATTTAATTTAAAATGCTTATTACAAATTTTATAGTACAAACACTGATAGCAATTCACTAAACAAAACAATGCAGCCTAATGATGCAAACAGACTTAGCATGAGTAACAGTAAACTTCTCTGCCTTTGAAACTCACATTAATTGAAGCTGCATTGAAACCCACATTCAAAGAAAATGCATCTGGCCAGTGGCAGATTAAGTTTACCTTTGGGCTGTTTCAAACCACAGGCCCCTTGCACAGATATTTTAGGGCCATGCAAACATGCCTGTGTTCTTTAATTCACCTTCCTAACTGTATCAGATTGTATTCTTTGTGTAATGTAGTGGCACTTGTTGGAGTGTGTTTTAATTTTATAGTTTTGAACATTTTTCCAGTAAGCAATGCACCAAAATGTATGAGCCAGTAATGACAAAATTACCCATTTCCAAACATTTCAACCATTAAAGGTCACTCAAATGCCCCTCATTATAATCTACCAATATCAGTCAATATGCACAATCTCTGCAGAAGTAAAAGTCATCTGAATAATTCCACATTAAAGAGATCTATAACTAATGAAGATGTTGCTGCTGGCAAACAACTTTACATTTCATTGTTTCATCTACAAAATGAGTGCCTGCTGCACTTGAAGAATAAGTATTGCAATAGGGAATGGCTGGCAAACTGACAATATGTTGATAGTTCCTTGGCATCTCATCCAAAGGAGGACACACTCAGGTGTGCAGCACCCCATCCCCCCTTAAAGTGCATTGCAGTATCAGCAATCCATCTACATGGTGTGGCAGTAGAACCCACAGCCTTCTACAACAAAAGCAAGTATGCTACCTGTTGTGCTACTAGCACTGCTTTGAAATTCTCTAACACAAGCACTGTTGGTCATTTGCTAAACAAAACTGTTGCACAGGCAGCATGAGCAACAGTATATTTCTCTTCCCTTGAAGCTCACAATTCATTGTAAATGCACTGAAGCTCACAATTCCTTAAAATGCACTGAAGTTCTCAATTCCTTGAAAATGTACCCTGATGCTGCCTGGAAGCTGGAGTAGAGGATTCAAGCTTTTGTCACCTTTAATCAAGGAACAGGGTTTGAGCCTGAAAAAGTTAATTAACTAACACACATGCCATGTTCTCTCTCTCTCTCTCTCTCTCTCTCTGTCTCTCTCTCTGTTTCTCTCTCTCTCTCTCACAGCAGTTAGTTCTCAGTTTCAGATGTTCCAATATTGAAATCTGCTATGCACAGACACAGATGAGAAACTGCATGGATGCACTGTGATGCACACTCAGATGGAGACAAGAAATGGCATGGACACACTCAGATGCATGTGCAGATGTAGATGAGAAACTCCACAGATGCATTGAGATGTACACAGATTGTGTCCTTAAAGAAGAAAAGTAGTTATTATTTTTAATTTTGTGAATGTTGTGGCAGCCCCATAGCCAGCGCCCCTTCCCAAGAGCCAGTGGGCCCTAGGCAGCTGCCTTTGTTGCCTAGTGCTGGATCCGGCCCTGTTTGGCACTATTGATAAAGGACCCATGATGATGGTATTTTTAGCTTTAACTATTACTGTTAAGACATGTTACATATTAAGCTTTTGGGGAGATAGCAAATTGGGAATTTGTGGAACTTCAGTGGCTGTGTCTGTAATGAATTTGGCACAAACTTTATCTGCAAGTATGTAATCAATACACTTAAGGTGGAGTTGGTACTAGAGTTATGAATTAATTTAGGGCATTGTTGTGTTACTTTGATCTTCCTTATGGTAACTTTTAGATTCATTAAGTCTTTAATTTGGATAGATTTTTATTGCTTATATACCTTATTTTTTATTTATTATATAGCTTACTAGATCTCACCATATAATTTTAATGGGTTTATAAAGTTCTTGAATTCAGAGGTGTTCATTATCATGAGCTTATAGGCCCTAACATTGAAGATTAGTGGGTTTTGATCAGATTTGACCAGAAGTAAGGATACCATATAAGTAGCACCAGTAGGTACATTACAATGAGTATGAGGCCAAGAAGATTTTGACTCTCTAGTGGGCTGGTTAACCATTTGGAAAAAGGACTTAGGACTTACCCAGTCTTTTGGCATACCCAAACTTTGTGTTATAGATATTTCAGTTAACAGATGGATAGTTAAAGTCGCACATTAAAGATATTTTTATTTATGAGTAGTTCAGTAAGCATATTTACAAACCTTCCATGATCTCCCAGGAACATGGAGAGTGACCTGTAGCAGGCTATGAATTGATAATGTGTCTTATTTAGAGAAATTTGAAGTTCAGTAATTTCTGTTTGTGAGGCAGGGTGAGTCTTTCGAGAGACAACTGTATCTCTAAAAAATATTGATCTGTAATTTCAACATATATGAATGCATGAAAGGCACTGAGGCCCAGTAAGGAGAAAGTACTATTTCAATATTAAAACTAGATTTCTGGCACAGCACAGATAATGGGTGTGCTCAAAGTCCAAGAGAACCTTGAACTATGACAATTTATTGTTAAAACTGGTGGCACTGAGTAGAACAATCTTGATGTGGTCTGGAATGGAATTTACTGCAAGCCTTTTGTTATGATGGAATGTCTAGAAGGTAGACTTTGCCTAAAAAGGGCAATATGGGGACAGCAGGTATTTTGGCTAGTATGTAGACTACATGGAATGAAAGGTGCAGACCACCCTCAGTGAAGCAAAACTAGGCTGTCATCCATCTTATTCCAAGCTGACACATACTAGATCCTCATAGAATAACACTACCTACTTAGTTCATAAATCTGACTATATTTGCTTTGTATCTGGATATCATTCTAATGGCAAAATCATTTCATGTCCAGAGTCTTACCTGCATTTGGTATATGCCTAGCAAGATCATTTTTTTAATTTCTTCAAATGTTTTAAGTTTCTAATACCATGGCAGGAACAGACCCCATTCCTCTGTCAAGTACAATTCCAGTTCATGAAATTAGTATTGGCTCAATCTTTGATGTTTTCCAACAGTGCTCTTCTCAACACCCACATTGTACCCAGAACTGCATCCTACTGCAGTTCATATGGAGTTATGTGTACCAGTAGGATATTTGAATATACTTGAAATTCTTTTTAATTAGTAATGTTGATCCTAATGCTATTGGAACTGTCTGGCTTCCTTTATCTCATATTGCTCTACTTTATGCTAGCATATTCTGGTATTGTATGACATAATGTCTCTCAGTATGCAGGACACTGTAATCGTTAGATGTAGCTACTTCAATGATTAATTATACTTTTGTCATTTTTTCTTATTTGACTAGTATATTTAGTTTCCTCACCTCTGTTTTTTTAACTGTTATTATTGGATGATCTCATGTGATCAAAACTTGTTCATTTTCAGTTATTGTTTGTGGTTCATGCTTCCAGTGCTTCTAAGCTACCTACTTTATAGTGTTTACACAATTCCCAGTTCAACAGTATAGGCCCATTGTTGTGTCTTTCAGTATACAGACCCTCAGCATTGAGTATATTATACCCAACAACAAGATGTAGAACTCTTTCTAGTTCTGCATTGCAGAACCAACATTTGTCTGGCTCTCCCACATTTTCTACACATATTTCAAACCAATGTCTCCATAGCCCACTATCATAAACTGTCATTATTAACTGTTCACATTTTGGTTTAAGTTCACCTCTCCTTAATCATTCATGCATCAAATCTTGATCAACATGTGGTTGTTCAAGGATTTCTCTATACTTGTCATTACAATTGTGGGCTTTTCAAGTTTCTTTCCTTTATTTTTGGTTCTGTTCTTTATATTCTTTTTTTCTTTCTTTCTTTTGTTTTTGGTACCTTCTATTGCCATCTGACTTTTATACGATTTTGTCATTTGCTCCAATATCTCTTGCTCTCTCTCTCTACATGTCCTTCCATGTTGAGCTCCTCAGGTCATTCCCACCTACATTAGCCACCACCAGACCATAGTAATATTTGCCTTGTTGGCGAGATTGTAAGGTGCTCATGAGGTCATGGATCCCAGCATCAGAAGATGTCACCCTGTCTTTGTCTAGCCTAGTAAGTGTAAAGTCTATGTGCCTGATGATGGAGTCACCATTTAATAGTGCGTTTCAACTTGTAGATGCAGACTTAGAGGCAGTGAAGGATATGCACTCTAAATCCTGGTGACTCACTGAGTTATGTCAGTATGACGAAGCTGTGTTAGCGAATTGTTGCTGATGGTCTTTCAGCTTGGTTCTTGAAGGCGTAGGGGATGATTTTTTACAGCCTCTGTATATGTTGGTTTAATGTGATCTTGTGGAGCTTTGGATGAGTTTGTATGTTGTTTACTGACCACCTGTGCAAGTGAGAGAGTGGCCTGCCACATCCCACAAACCATTTCAAGTTGGTCCAGTAGTAGTTGGTTGTCCATGAGTACTTGATACTTCCTGCACTGTTTCAGATTGCCAAGTTCAATGAAGATGACAACAGAGGGGATACAGGCAGACTGAGATTCTATGTTTGAAAGGTGACTCTAATTACTGAGAGCAGGAATGATATTATGATGTATTAGGTAAAGCAAAAATGAGCCAATGCTAATACAACAGTTATTTGAACCTACAGAAAAGAAATTATACAATACAGTCTAATTCAAGAGTATTTATACAGCTAGAGTTTGGTATAACACACAAATTTTGTATAATAGCAATAATACGAGAGCTGAAGAGGTAATATAAAGAAAATCTGGTTAGAAATGGTCACTCCAATAACAGTGTATAGCAAAGAAATGCAACACAAAGCAATCCAGCCAAACAGAGCAGTGGGTCCTACTATGTAGTACAATTTAAGAGTTGTACTTAAAAGTCACAGCCAGTTAAGAAAATCAACTGTAAATAAAGCCCAAAGCATGCCGAACACCCAGAACACCAGCAAATTTTCAAAGTTCACTGGAGAATAAAAAGCTAACACATGTCCTAGACTTTATTTTATTTTATTTATTTACAAACAAAAGTCTGGCACAATAATCACTATTAACACATTAGCTACAATTGAATTCTAGAAGCACTCAGAAGGAATTGGATTAAATGAAAAATGCACTTTCTTGGTGTCTTTGGGACTGGTAGCAAAGTCAAATCCAAAAAAAAATGTTCTAAGCTTGTTTCCTGCCTTTCCTGTAACTAGTCTAGTCCTGACACAGATTTGCTGTAGCCGGGACTGTTTGTAAGCTTCTGAGCCCCCCCCCCCAAGCCTTTCTGTGTTGGAAGGAAGGCTTCTAGCTTATCAGTGGGAGTGGTAAGCACTAGGTGGTCTATCTACCACAAGATGAGTGGTTTCTGGCCAAGATATTGTAGTTTATTGGCCATTTGGGAAGTGTTTCTATCACTTTCAACTTTCTGGTTTAGAAGCCCACATTTGCGCATATTTCCTGCCTTTCCTGTAAGTAGTCTAGTCCAGATACAGATTTGCTATATCCAGGACTGTTTGCAAGCTTATGAGCAGTGCCAAAATGTCTGCTCTTCAATTTTTCCCTTAGATCTGCTAGTTCTCTCCTCTCCTGCACTTTTACTAGTTTATTAGTCTAGCACTTTACCAGACTTATTGTAGCAATTACTGTAGCACACAAAAGTGCTACCAGCACTAAACGTTCTACAAGGAAACAGCTCCAGTACTTATTATTAATGCCCACCCCTCCAGACATGTCTAAAGGTAATTTCTCTGTGATTTCTCCTATTAACCTGGTGAACTTGGGCATCCTGAGGCAATGTAGCAACTGCCTCATGTACACTGACAACCCTCTCCTCTTACCTTACAACACTCAGACTTGTGAGAGATCCACTTATATATCCAAACTGGAAACCACGCACTCTCCAGCCAAGACCAGAATAGCTGGTCAAGATGAGAAGGTCAACACTTGCACCACACCACATGGAACACATAGCCCTCCAGAACACACACCAGCACTGCCTTCACATAAAAACACAAACCCACACACCGACCTTCGTGGAGGCTCTCAGTAAAAATCTACCTAAACAGCAGAGGCCTCCAAGGCATAAATGCCCTTGACCACCACAACACAACACTAATCACGAGACACATAATTCTTCTAAACAGTGTGCCACTCAACCAAAGCCCCTAAGGCAAAACAGCATGCCCAACACACTAGTCATAGGTGACTCGATAGTGAGTCATACTGATGTCCCACTCACTAGGATGAATAAGGAGAAAGTAACAGTCAGCTGCCTGTCAGGTGTCAGGATCCACCACATAATGCACGCACTCAGGTCCCACAACAACAGGTACAAATATGACTCTGTCATTGTACATGTGGGTATGAATGACCTGAGATGTACCTCCCTGGACTACATGAAAAGAGACATGGAGGAGCTCTCAGGTGATGTAGCCCAGGCGGGTATGACCCTAGCCCTGAGCAGCATCCTACCATCACCCAGAATGATACCATAGTACAAGCCAAAAATTATGCATTTCAAGAATTGGCTAAGTTTCTGGTGTCATTCCAAGGGGATTCAGTATCTGTCTGCCTGGGATGACATGATTGACAGACCTCGATGCTTTGCCAGAGATGGCCTGCATCTGTAATCCCTGGACTTCCGGATACTAGCCAAGGCTCTTGTCACCCCTATACTGCCTTTTTTAGGCAGTATTCCAAAGATCAAATTACTACTATGGTGCTCAGTGCTAGAAGTCTAAATCTCAAAATGCACTTGCTCAAAGCACTCCTTAAAATGGAGAACATCTACATTTGTGCTGTAACAGAGACCTGGATCAAAGCAGCAGAAAGCACCCCCCTGCACTACCAGGCTATAACTCATTCCACACCTTTCAGCCCCAGAACTTGGACCAAAGCTCCAGAGGTGGTGGTGTTTCCATATTTATAAAGAATGCGCACATCTCCAGACTGGTAGCCCAACATAACGCATCAGAGATACTTCAGGTGCAGCTAACATTGGGTAAGACAGCGATTCAGGTCGTAGCCTGCTATGGGTCCCCAACCATGTCCCAAGACTCATACTCCACATTCCTAAGCACCCTGGAGAATATTAGGGTCCCCCCTAACACTCTCATACTGAGTGACTTCAATTACCCCTCCATTAACTGGGAAAATTACTCGTGTACCAATACACTTGCCCAACGTTTCCTGGAATTCATTAATTCCAATGCCCTGGACCAGCTTGTTCTTACCCCCACTCCACTAGAGGTAGCAACATCCTTGACCTGGTCATTACTAACATGGGCAACTGTTGCTCTACATCAATAGTCTACTCCTGCCTAGTTAGATCCGACCACAAACTAATCACCTTGGAAATCCACATCCCTCCCACCCCCCACCCCCCTTCCCACAAAGGTAACCACCATGAAAAACTTTTCCAAAGATAACTTTGGGCTCCTAAAAACAGAGGTGGTTAACTTCACATCTGGTGGTCCCCTGCCATAAACAAACTCTACAATAGAACGAAGAAACTGATGTGGAATAAGGTGAAGTCCCAAGACTGGAAAAACTCCCTTATCAGCCTCAATAAAAAGTTGAGATCTCTCATCAAATCCTCTAAAGCTAGCTATGAAAACAGAATTGCAGCAGATAGTAAAGACAACAACAAGGTCTTCTATAGTTATGTAAAAAATCTCCACGGCAATAACTGATATGCTCTGAGCTACTGCACAATGGTACCTCCTATACCAAGCCAACAGATATTACCAATATACTGGCTGATAGATTCAGTGCCAACTTTACCCCCCCCCCCAAAGGACCAATCACAATACCAGTAGATTTCCAGGCACCTATTATTACTGCTGTACAGGCTAAAACAGCACTGTCCAAGGCCAAGAATACAGCTTCTATGGGACCTGACAATATCCCTGGCTGTGCTCTACATGAACTACAAAGTGAACTGGCACCACACCTGTACCTCACCTCAGGCTTTGTTCGTACTGAATGGCACACTGCTACAGTCATCCCTCACCACAAAAGAGTAGAGCCTACAGACCCTGGGAACTATCACCCCATTAGCCTGATGAGTCTGATATGCAAAGCTATGGAACGCATCATCATGGACCTAATAAACAAGGATATAGGGAATCTCCAAACTCTGGATCCCACACAGTTTGGTTTTGTGGTGTAAATCATGCCTGCTCAACTTGGTTGACTTCTATGAGTCAGTTACCAGAGCTGTGGATGAAGGCAAGGTGGTTCGGGTCTATATTGTATTATCGACAGCTTAGGTTGTCGAATGCTGAAACATCGACACCTAAGTGGCGAAAGCTGACAATAGCGAATGGCTACATAATCAAATTATTTCCTTGGGAAAGAATTTGTGTGGCTATTATAGGGGATGTGCCTTTTACCCAATGTAGAGCGATCTCTGAGTTATTTAGTTAAGGGGAGTATGGGGTGGTGTGGAGGGCGAAGCCCCCCATCATTTTTGGGTGTGCTTGTTTATTTTGTTTACAAATGGCCACGCAAATTCTTTCCTGAGGAAAGAATTTGATTATGTGGCCGTACACTATTGTCAGGTTCCGACGCTTAGGTGTCGATGTTTTAGGATTCGACAACCTAAGCTGTCAATGATATGATATAGACGTGGTGGTTCATACGGCCTACCTTGATTTGGCCGAGGCATTTGATACCATTCCCCACTCAGGAATCATAGTAAAACTCACTAAGCTAGGCATCAACCCCTATATCACTAGGTGGGTTGCAAACTGACTCACAGATAGAACCCACAGTGTGAAAGTAGCTGACTCCAAGTCAGACTGCTGACCATTCACGAGTGGAGTCCCACAAAGTTTGGTCCTGGGTCCTCTCCTGTTTGGTATCTACTTCTCTGAAGTCCAGTTTAACATAAAAGGACTCTGGCTGACAAAGTTCGCAGACGATTGCAAGTTGGGAGCTATTATTAACTCCCCAAGTGATGTTGACATCCTGCAGAAAGGCCTCACTGAAACCAACGACTGGTGTCAGAACCATGGCCTTAAGCTTAATGCCAAAAATTTGTCGTCATCCTCTTTTGGAAAAACTCAGTTCCCATAAATTACCACATCGATGGTAGTCCACTGAACACAGAAGGTGTTATAAGAGATCTGGGAACACAGGTTGACAGCAACCTCTCTTTTGACCACCACATTGCCATTGTGGTCAGAAAGTCCTTATATGTGGCACATCTCATTACTAAAGGTTTTGCATCCAGGAAGAAAAAGGTCATTGTCTCCAGCTACTCTTCCCTCATTAGGCCAGTCATCGAGTACAATGTCCCATTTGGCATGTACCTCACTAGACACCTGCAACAACTGGAGAGGCCACAAAAGTACCTCACAAAGATGATCCTAGGCCTTATAAACTTGTCCTATATGGACAGACTAAAAAAACGCCAACTATTCTCTGTCTCATATCACCTACTTAGAGGTGAGCTCTGCATGACTTACAACGCCATGTCTGACCCAGCTCTGTTAGAAATACTCCATCTAAAGAAATCCCAATCCCTCCACACCACACACTCCAGAGACCTCAGCCTCATTACCACAATCAACAGAATGCACTGGAGGGACAGGTTCATAACCCAGAGACTGCCCATGCTATGGAATAGACTTCCCATACATATCAAACAGAGAACCTCACTGGCCCTCTTCAAGAGAAATCTTGATGAGTGGATGGGAAAAAGAAAATTCACCCCAGGGATCACTCTAGTTGCTTTACTCAAAAGAGGCACTGGTAACTAATGTCAGGTGGCACAATGCTAGGGTAATCCAATGGGCTAGGCTTGTAAAGGCTCCAGGGCCATTAGCCTAGTACACACCTATGAACATCCCTATGAGCTCAGATTTGCTTGCCATAAAGACTTTTAGCAAGGACTTTCTTTTCTAATTCTAAAACCTGAGGTGTATTTGTTTTTATCAGCATCAGAGTTTGTTGGATTTGCAACTGAAATGAGCATTTCCTCTAGTATGGCTAAAAGTCTGAACTGTTTGCTTTATTTAATAGACCAAAATGTCTAATATGAAAAGAGGAGTGGACAACTTTTAAGATTGTTTTAAGGTGTTAAACTGTTTTGCAGAAGAAAGAATGAAAGATACACTGTGAATAGTGCAGAAACATATGGACAAAGAGTGCAGGCTAACCAACAAGGGAGTCTACAATAGAAATGCCTGGAATAGGGAATTTCAAGTAGGAGACCAAGTCTCAGTTTCATAGGTTCAATAAGTACTAGACTAGCTGCCCCTGTGGGCCATTTTAAGCCTCATCAATTTCCCTTTCAAAGGTGACAATCAAACCTTGCACCTTGTGCCTGTGAAATAAACACATTAATCATTATACCAACACCTAGTTTTTGACCCCATAATTAAAAGCAAGTTCCTGGCTAGTGACAAGGAACCACTGAGGTAACTGAAATCAGAGCCATAGCTAGGTTATGTGGTGCTCTGTGCAGTTTTCCTCATAGGTTCATAGGTTGATGCTAGGCTATCTGCCCTAGGGCATTTACAAGCCTAGCCAGAGTGTGTTTGGCTTTCACCACCCTTTTTAGATTAGTTGACTGTGCCTCTGTATACTAGGTCACAGAAGATAGCCCATTTAAGGTTAGTTTACTGTGCCTCTGTCTAGCAGTGACACAGAAGAGATCCCAGGGGTAAATGTACGATCTCCCATCCAAACGTCAAGATTCTTCTTGAAGAGGGTCATTGAGGGGCTCTGTCTAACATGGATTGGGATTTTGTTCCAGAGTGAGGGAAGCCTCTGGGATATGAATCTGTCCCTCTAGCATGTTCTATTTTATTTCTGTGCTTAGGTTTAAGTCACTGGAGTGTGTAGCTCTGATGGATTTGGATTTCTTGAGATGAAGCATGTCCATTAATTCTGGGTTGGACATGGCTTTATACGTCAGGCACAGATCGCCTCTGAGTAGGCGGTAAGCAACTGAGTAGAGCTGGAGTTTCTTTAGCCTAACTGCGTAAGGCATCTGTTTGAGTCCCTTGATCCTCTTGGTGAAGTACTTTTGGGGTCTTTCTAGTTGTAGCAGGTGTCGGGTAAGGAACATCCCAAATGGGGCATTGTATTCAATTATGGGCCTGATGAGTGATGAGTAGAGGGGCACAATGACCTCTCTTGATCTAGACGTGAACCCCTTCGTGATAAGGTGGGCTATATAGAATGTCTTTCTAACCACTTTGGCAATATGATTGTCAAAGGAGAGATTGCAATCTACTTGGGTCCCCAAATCCCTAATTACTTCTTCCGTACTTAATGGATTACCACCTATGTGGTAATTTGTGGGCACTTTGTTTTTCCCAAAGGGGATGACTATGCACTTTTTGGCATTTAGCTTTAGGCCATGGCTCTGGCACCAGTTATCCGTCTCTGTGAGACCTTTTTGGAGGATGCTTGTGTCAGCCAGCGAGTCGATTATGACCCCCAGTCTGCAGTCATCTGCAAACTTTGTCAGCCATAGTCCTCCTGTGTTAGCCTGTACCTCAGAGAAATATATACCGAACAAGAGAGGTCCCAGGACTGAGCCTTGTGGGATGCCACTTGTAACTGGTTTAGAGACTGACATGGCACCTGCAATTCTGACCATGTGGGTTCTATCCCTAAGCCAGTTTGCAACCCATCTTGTGATCTAGGGGTTGATATTTAAGCTGGTGAGCTTATTTATGATGCCCAAGTGGGGTATTGTGTCGAAGGCTTTTGCAAGGTCAAGGTAGGCTGTGTGGACTACCTTCCCTTCGTCTATGGCCTTGGTGACTGTTTCAAAGATACCCCCCTCAGCTCAAACTTGAAGAGCAAAAAACACCTGTAACACATTGCTTGTTACAAATATAACAAGTACTGTGCAACAGTTAATGCTTTAGTAGAGACTACAAATGCATTACTGGCATTCATTTATGAATGATGATATTATATTGGCAGTCACAACTACACCTGCTGATTATGCCTCCAAACACCATTCATCCAGGGCAGCTGCCCCATTATCCCACTGTAGCTATGCCCCTGACTGAATTAATAAATTAAGTGGCCTACAAAGTATGACAACTAGGAAGAGTTGTACAGAACAAATCTGTAACGTGTCTTAAAGCCCTAGAGGAAGGCACAAATGAGAGTGGTAAGCATTGTCTCAGAGATTAGAGAGTTCAAACGAGAAAAGAGCAGGTATCATTCAAACCCAAGGTCACAGTGGATCATACATCTTCATAGCCTCAATAACAAGAATTCTCAGACTTCATTTTGAGGAGCAGAGAAACCTTCTCTGATTTGCCTGAAGGGCAATTCTTATCAAATAACACATACAGACAGTTCTGGGGCAAAAAGTTAATCTAAAGCCACATAGAGTATCTGAAACCTAGAAGCAAGCAGTTCAAGAGGACATACAAAAGATTTTTCAGTGGAAGCAATCGAATAATCAGTCAGTGGTTGAACAAAAAGAACAGTTTTGTTTGTCCCAAATCTGAGCATTGCTGCTTGATATTGTAATGACCTTAAGAGGTTCAGCAGTGTCTCCAAACTGACAGCTGCCCTAGGTTCATGAATGAATCGCTAGAGTGACTAGGAAATGCTAGGTTTATAACTACCCTGTATCATACAAAGGGTTACTGGCAGATAACATTAAGTGACAAGACTAA
>NC_056744.1:860484295-860486795 GCF_019279795.1 Protopterus annectens
GATCCCTAGAGCATGTGGCTCTTGGGGATTTGTTTTTTTTTTTAGGTGTAGCATGTCTATCAATTCTGGGTTGGACATGGCCTTGTATGTCAGAGATCACCTCTGAGTAAGCGGTATGCAACCGAGTACAGCTGGAGTTTCTTCAGTCGGGCTGCATAGGGCATATGTTTGAGGCCAGTAATCCTCTTGGTGAGTTACTTCTGTGGTCTTTCCAGCTGTTGCAGGTGTCTTGTAAGGTACATCCCAAATGGGGCATTGTACTCTATGATGGGTCTGATGAGTGATGAGCAGAGGGGCACAATAAGCTCTTTTGTTCTAGATGTGAACCCTTTTGTGATTAGGTGGGCCACATAGAAGGATTTTCTAACCACCTTGGCGATATGCCTATCAAAGGAAAGAATACTATCTACTAGGGTCCCCTGATCCCTTATTACATTTTCTGTATTTAGGGGACTACCATGTATGTGGTAGTTTGTGGGTACTTTTTTCCAAAGGGGATGACTATGCATTTCTTGGCATTTAGCTTGAGGCCATGATTTTGACACCAGGTATCCGTCTCAGTGAGACCCTTCTGGAGGATGTCTGTATTAGCTGGAGAGTCAATTATGGTCCCTAGTTTGCAGTCGTCTGTGAACTTGGTCAGCCATAGTCCTCCTGTGCTTGCCTGTACCTCTGAGAAGTATATACCAAACAGGAGGGGGTCCCAGGATTGAACCCTGGGGGACACCCCTTGTAACTGGTTTAGAGTCGGACCTAGAGCCTGCAACTCTCACCATATGGGTTCTATCCGTGAGCCAACTGGCAACCCATCTTGTGACATAGGGGTTTATGTTCAGGCTGGTGAGCTTGTCTATAATACCAGAATGGGGAATGGTGTCAAAAGCCTTTGCGAGGTCTAGGTAGGCTGTGTGGATCTCCTTTCTCTCATCTAAAGCCTTGGTAACTGTCTCAAAGAAGTCCACCAGGTTTAGGAGGCATGATCTGCCCTTAACAAAGCCAAACTGGGTAGTATGTCAAATGCTTTGGAAAGGTCAAGGAACAGAAGTGAAGAAACAAGGTTGCCCTAATTTCTGTATTGGTTTATTATGTTGGTGAAGTTGAGGAGGGTGGAGTAGTCCTGTGGTTGGGCCTGAAGCCGTGCTGGCTGTTGGGAGAGGAGGTTGTGTTTGTTTATATATTCCATAAGCTGAGAGTGAATACATTTCTCCAGGACTTTACAGAAAGATGATATAGCAATAAATTGATAGTTTGTTAACTCTGTTGAAGTACCACCTTTGTGAAGGGGTATAATAATGGATTTATTTTCCAGATGGATGGGACATATTTTTCACTTACTGAACATTTTAGGAACTCAGTGAGAAGGTTATTGGCAGCTGAGGTAATGTTTTATGGTTGATGTTGAGACGGGCTGAAAATGCAAAGACAGTGTGTTGCTTTTGACAATAGATGGAAGTTGAAGGGGTGAAGTGAGGTGGTCATTAAATAGTGATAGAATTGACTGGATAAAATGAGTGTTGAACTGAGTGGTAATGGACTCTTTCTTGTTTGAAGTAAAAGGACAGTGTGTAGTAGTATGGCAAGGGTGTAACAGTGTATTTAGATAGGACCAAAATAGTTTGGGGTTGTTTTGGTGCTTCTTTTGAAGATTACTTTACTATGATTTCTTGTCAGATTTAACAAGGATATTGGTCCAGCTTCTGCAATATCTAAAATGCTGGTAGGCATGTTGTGTTTTATTCTTATGCCATTCTTTCCATGCTTTATCTGTTTGAAGCATGAGCTGTTTGGTCTCTGTTCAGCCATGGCACTGTATTAAATTTTACCGTTCTTGTCCTAGCTGGTGCTAAATCATGAAGTATTTTTAGGAAGGTATAATTGAAGTGAGTAACTGCTTCATGTAGTTTCATTACTTTTAATACATTCCAGTTATAGTGGGACAGGGCTGTAACAAATGTGTCTTTGTCAAATTTGGTTTATTGCATACTTTGTTTCTAGATTGTTTGGGTAAACCATGTTGTTGACTGACTACATAGGTTGGGAGGTGGCCACTTACAGTATGTGGTAAGCAACCAGAAGATTTTATATTATGGGGTCTGTGTGTCAATATCCAGTCCAGTGTGAACTGCATACCTCTCAACTGTACAGATTTTTGCTGAATGTCCAGATTTTTGCCTCATATTTTTAGTTTGTTCGTTATAAAATTTATGTTTCTCTGCATATCATTGAGGATTGATGTCACTAAATAGTGACATACATTTGAGTTTTAGCTTTCATATCCTTCAGAAACTGTATTCTAACAGAAATCCTGTTATTCTAGCAACTTACTAAGTTAATAAGAGCAATATTTAAAATCTGTTGCTATTTTTGGGCCTTTATCCCCCCATTATTTTAGGCTTTGTCCAGATTTCTTGTGCTGACAGGTTAAGAG
Source organism: Protopterus annectens (assembly GCF_019279795.1). Lineage (NCBI taxonomy): Eukaryota > Metazoa > Chordata > Ceratodontiformes > Protopteridae > Protopterus > Protopterus annectens. The sequence goes on from NC_056744.1 coordinate 860,486,724, forward strand.
GTATGTTCGTTAGTGCTTTTGTTGATTCTGGTGGTGGAGCTTACTAGATGGGTGAAGCCAGATAGGTGAATA
>NC_056744.1:860491795-860506795 GCF_019279795.1 Protopterus annectens
CACTACTTGAGTTGCAGTGGAAGTCCATTCCAGAGGTGGGAAAAGGCATTGTGTAACAAATCTATCTTCCCACCATGTTTGATTTATTTTTTGATGTATGTTTACACCTGGTCCTAGTATTAATGAGGTTGTTTCTCTCTCAATTGGGTTTTACTCTTACCCACTATTGTATTTAGTATAATCTTTTTTACTCTAATATTTTTTTTTTTTTTTAGTATAATTTTTAGAGTAATATTTTTAGAGTTTATAACCTGAGTATTATATTTTTTTACCAATGATTTCACTTTATGTGATTTTACATACCTTTTATATATGTTTAACATTGTCACTATTCATGTTTGGAGCTTTTCTCTCCGGGCCTCTACTGAAAATGGACATATATCCAGTTAGACTAGCCCGGTCAACAAATGTAAAATAAATAAATAAATAGTTTGATTTATGAAGATACAAGAGATCCTGGACTCCTGGATTCCTAATGGCATGGAAGGCAAGACACTGATTACAACTCTGGAGTTTATAGATCACTGAAAAGAGGGACAGTGCCTCCAGTCTTTTCTGATAGTTTAGGATTTTTAAGCCAGTGATCTCTTTAGTTAGGAACCTCTGGGATTTTGCCAGTTGCTTAATATGTCTAGTGAGGTACTCCGAAAGGGTGCATTATATTCAATGACTGATCTAATCCATGTGGAATATAAGGGGCAATGACCACTTTAGATCTTGATAATATTCCTTTCAGGATTACTGAAGTTGAAGAGCTTCCTGAACACTGCCACAAAACGATGATTTAAAGAGAGGGAATTATCAGCCCATTTTTCAAGGTCTGTAAGTAAATTCTCATTTTGAAGTGGGATGTTACTTATGCTATAAGATGTTGGGACGGATTTTTTATTGAATGTGACAATATTGTACTTTTTATACATTTAATTTAAGTCCATTATTTGTATACCATGTATTATTAACAGATGTATGTTTGTGCTGAAGGTCCTGTGTGATGGAGAGGGATTTGAGGATGACACCCAGTTTACAGTCATCTGCAAACTTGGTTAGCCAGATATCTTGGCTTGTGATCTGGAGATCTAAAAAAAAATAAAAATAATATGCCAAACAATAGAGATCCCAGTATTGAGTCTTACAGAACACTGCTTATCAGCTTAATACTCCAAGGAAGTGCCTCCTATCTCCACTGTGTTGGTTCTATCTCTTATCCAATTTGCTATCCATCTTATTATGCAGAGATCAAAAGCATATTTAGCTCGTTTATTATGTTAGCATGAGAAATGGTATCAAATGCCTTGGCCAGGTGGAGGCAAACAGTGTGTACAGCATGACTGCTGTCAGCAGCCTGTGTTACCCTTCTGATGACCTTCATTAGAGTCATTAGACAGGATCTAACAAAGCCAAACTACTATGGATCAAGCCTGATAAGAGTTTTAATATCATTGCTAATCAGGTCTGTTATTATATGCTCCATGGTTTTGCAGCTAAGACTTATCAAACTGAAGGGCCTATGATTTCCAGGGTCAGTGCTGGGTCCACCCTTGTGAAGTGTCTTTACAACTGTTGTGCATCCAGGAAAAGTCCAAAATGCTTGGTGCTGACAAGATCCAAACTGGAGGTAAACAGTCAGAACATTCAAATAAAGAAAAAACCTCCACAAGGATGCTTGCTGTTATAGGAAAGATCTTTATTAAAACAAATTAAAATCCAGAAGCCAGATAAAAGATGTTAGCGCTTTCGGGTGTTACCCTTCCTCAGACAAATTGTAATTATCCTAGGACCATATTTAAAACAAATCTAAACCAATCAAAATCAATAAAAAACCCGCCTATTTCTAAGGGCGGGTTTCATAGGTACAACATCATTAAGACCCGCCATTTATGAGCCATAAATTCAATGATCCACCTAGACTCAGCAAGTTCTGTTTGCAGTTTTATATCGCCTCTCTTATTCAATGTGACATTAGCAATAGCCCTGAATGTAAAAGCATGTGTAGGAAAGTCACTGATATGCTTGAATAAGGCATTGTGAATATCACCATTTCTAATGGCTGATAAGTGTTGTAACAGTCTCACTTTGAACATGTTGTTAGTCTTGCCCACATAGAAACATGGGCAAGAACTACACTCAGCCATGTACACAACGCTCTTAGTCCTACAAGTTGCCCTAGCTTTCAATTCTAACGTCCTACCTGTGATGTGGTGCTTAAACACCGTATCTCTATTAATATGGGGACAAGCTTTACAAGCTCCACAAGGTGCACTACCTACTTGTTTAAAGAAGGCCCTTTGAGGCATGGTGCGTTCCTACACAAGAGGTCTTTTAAACTTTTATTTTTCCTAAATCCAAAAACAGGGGCCAGACCTACAACATCTTTGACCTTATCATCACTGATGAGGACATTCCAGTTACTTTGACTATGTTGGTGATATCATGTATATTGCTACTATAAGTAAAAGTCATTTTAAGGGGATTTCCTTCTGTCCTACCCACTTTCACCACCGATTTACTTGAATGTAGCCATGGTTTGTATTCAGTGTTCCTTTTAGCCTTACTAATGGAGATGGTCCTGTCCACCATCTGTCCCTGGTATCCCTATCATGCAGGAGGCTTTTAACTTGTTAGTTTCCCTCAAAACTAGGTTCATCAGTGCAGATCCTGATAGTCTGCTTACCTGTCCCTTGATGACTCCAGGAAGGTATAGCGGGGATGCATGCTGTCAAAAGTTAACAGCGTGTTCTTCCAGCATTCTTTCCTAAACAAACCTGTGGAGAATCCAGTATCGGTTTGTGTAATAAGGACATCCAAAAATCTATCCTGTCCCGAGAGGCTACCTTTGTGAACCTAAAAAATGAAGTGGTGGAATTAAGATATTCCACAAAGCAATCCATTGACTCATCATCCCCTGTCCACAGGATAAAAACATCATCCACATAACGTCTGTACAGCCTTACAAGTGGCCACCATTGTGGATGATTGTAGATGTAATGATCCTCCCAATATGAGAGAACAAGGTTGGCATAGGTTAGCACAGGGTGTGCCCATCGCTACACCCTGTGCTTGTTGGTATAACTGGTCTGGGCCCAGAAAAACATTATGCTCAAGTACTAAACGTAGCAAGACGGTAATCAGTTCTATCTTAGAGTACTCAACCTCTTTTGTTTGTAAAATTTCAGCTATAGCTTTAATTCCATAATCATTATTAATGACCGTGAAAAGGCTGGCCACATCCAGGGTCACCATAAGGTAAGAGTCATCATTGGCCCCTTTCTCTACCTCACCTAGTGCTCTCAAAAAGCCACCTGTATCTGATAAAATATTGTCAATGCCATCCACTACAGGTCGTAAAACAGTTTCCAACCAGATCGAGGCATTTTCCGTAACCCATTTTCTGCCAGATACTATGGGTCTAATGGGTGGGTCATTCAGGGACTTGTGTATTTTGGGAAGGCCCTTGAAAACAGGGGTCACCACGTCATCTATCCTAAGGAAGTTGTATAAATCCTCAGTAACAACTCCCCTTTGTAAAAGTTGTTTCAGGCACAGATGAACCCTATCTATGATAAGCTTAACCTTGAGTGGATTGATGGATATGTAGGTCTCCCCATCGGACAGGAGAGATTTCAATTTATCAAGATAAAACTGGTGTCCATGACCACGGTGGCCCCCCCTTTATCTGCCATCTTAATAGTTATATTACTATTATTGCACAAATCATACAGAGCTTGTTTCTGTGTAGGGGTCAAATTATAGTATTTATGTGAAAAACCACTGTGAAAATATGCCATTAAATCTCTTTCACAGGCATTAATAAAAAGGCTCATAGAAGCAGTGAAAGTGCGAACAAAACACTGGGTTGTCTCAAAGTAGCCCTACTAAAATTGTTAGATCCAAACATACTTGAGGGGCTGCAGTCCTACAAAACATCATAACATCCATGATAACTTCATGAAAAACACTTTCTTTACTAGGCACAAAAGACAATCCCTTGTTCAGTACATGGAGTTCATGTGGACTTAAAACATAGCTAGATATATTATAGACAATATTATTAATGTCATTAGTCAGTCTAAGTACCTCTTCTTGTTCTGTGTGTCCCTGCTCTCGCTCCGAGAGCGCTTCCAAGGTCCCTTCTTTTTGACAGGAACGGGCAGGTTGTTCAGAAAATTTTGTTGTGAAAACATATCCTTAGGTCTAGCCCCTAGCCTCGACGCTGTTGCTGTTCCACTCCCCTGTCTGACATCCTCATGGGCCCCACTATGAGAAAGGTGGTGGTCAGCTGCATCATGCGGTCTGGGTGAAGAACCATCCACCGAATGCATGGAGGCACTCGGTACATCAGGAGTCCCAGTGGAAGCGGCCGGAGGAGAAGGGACCGCCACTGTATCAGCTGCATCATGCGGTCTGGGTGAAGAACCATCCACCGAATGCATGGAGGCACTCGGTACATCAGGAGTCCCAATGGAAGCAGCCAGAGGAGAGGAGACCGCCACTGTGGGGGGAATCACGGCAGAGAATAGAGTATCAACATCCGTTGGTAAGTCCTTCCTAGGACTCAGGCATCGCTGTAGTGTCGTGGTACGACAGGAAGAAGGCACGGCAGCAGAGCCATGGACGTCATCCTTCATCGACACGCCTCGCCTCGGGCTATGAAGTCGCTCTGATGACAAAGCCGTGGTGCTTGACCGCGGCGCTCTACTCAATGGCTCAGCCGTCCTGGCTGAAGCGGAAGTATTTCGCCATGGTGTTGTGCCTGCTGCAAAGTCCCTGTGTCTATGTCAATCCTCCTACGATCCAACCCAGGTTTCGCCCAAACAAAAATGTTCCCTCTGGCAAAATCATCGTAATCTCTCCTAAGTTTGGTAATTTTGGTGTTTCTTAGCTTGTTTTCATTTTCAGACATAGATTGGTAAGTCTCTTTACGTTTGGAGTGGATAGGTCCTGCAAAATCAGTCTCCAGTTGGTGGCACATTTTCTGAACCTCTTCCTTCAGCTTGACTATCTCCGTAGAGAAAAAGCTGTTGAGAAGTTCCATATACTGGAAACTCGTTTTGATGTTAATCATTTGCCATTTTGCCAACAGCTCAGGGTAGCGACTCCTGGTAGGCATACATAGTACCCTCATCCCTCGGGTACTATACCATATTGCAGACAGGCTTGGAAATGGAAAGTCTGCCATTGTAATCTCTGCAATTTAGCCACTTTAAAATTGTAGTCTCTCAACAGTGTATCAAAGTTCTGATCCACCATAGCAGGGGCAGAAACTGTCGAACCCACATAGTCTGGTATATGGAAACCCAAATGTAACAAAGGATTGTCCATAGTGATAAAACGCTCTAAATTAGTACCTTTGTCATTCATATCACGTTGAATACTGTCATTGTTATCAGAAGACAGACTTACTTGAGTCGGCATATCCACAGCAGCTCAGCACCAAATAAGCACAAACAGAATCCAGGAAAAGTCCAAAATGCTTGGTGCTGACAAGATCCAAACTGGAGGTAAACAGTCAGAACATTCAAATAAAGAAAAAACCTCCACAAGGATGCTTGCTGTTATAGGAAAGATCTTTATTAAAACAAATTAAAATCCAGAAGCCAGATAAAAGATGTTAGCGCTTTCGGGTGTTACCCTTCCTCAGACAAATTGTAATTATCCTAGGACCATATTTAAAACAAATCTAAACCAATCAAAATCAATAAAAAACCCGCCTATTTCTAAGGGCGGGTTTCATAGGTACAACATCATTAAGACCCGGCCATTTATGAGCCATAAATTCAATGATCCACCTAGACTCAGCAAGTTCTGTTTGGAGTTTTATATTCCGCCCTCTCTTATTCAATGTGACATTAGCAATAGCCCTGAATGTAAAAGCATGTGTAGGAAAGTCACTGATATGCTTGAATAAGGCATTGTGAATATCACCATTTCTAATGGCTGATAAGTGTTGTAACAGTCTCACTTTGAACATGTTGTTAGTCTTGCCCACATAGAAACATGGGCAAGAACTACACTCAGCCATGTACACAACGTTCTTCGTCCTACAAGTTGCCCTAGCTTTCAATTCTAACGTCCTACCTGTGATGTGGTGCTTAAACACCGTATCTCTATTAATATGGGGACAAGCTTTACAAGCTCCACAAGGTGCACTACCTACTTGTTTAAAGAAGGCCCTTTGTGGCATGGTATGCTTCCTACACAAGAGGTCTTTTTAAACTTTTATTTTCCTAAATCCAAAACAGGGCCAGACCTACAACATCTTTGACCTTATCATCACTGATGAGGACATTCCAGTTACTTTTGACTATGTTGGTGATATCATGTATATTGCTACTATAAGTAAAAGTCATTTTAAGTGGATTTCCTTCTGTCCTACCCACTTTCACCACCGATTTACTTGAATGTAGCCATGGTTTGTATTCAGTGTTCCTTTTAGCCTTACTAATGGAGATGGTCCTGTCCACCATCTGTCCCTGGTATCCCCTATCATGCAGGAGGCTTTTTAACTTGTTAGTTTCCCCCTCAAAACTAGGTTCATCAGTGCAGATCCTTGATAGTCTGCTTACCTGTCCCTTGATGACTCCAGGGAAGGTATAGCGGGGATGCATGCTGTCAAAAGTTAACAGCGTGTTCTTCCAGCATTCTTTCCTAAACAAACCTGTGGAGAATCCAGTATCGGTTTGTGTAATAAGGACATCCAAAAAATCTATCCTGTCCCGAGAGGCTACCTTTGTGAACCTAAAAAATGAAGTGGTGGAATTAAGATATTCCACAAAGCAATCCATTGACTCATCATCCCCTGTCCACAGGATAAAAACATCATCCACATAACGTCTGTACAGCCTTACAAGTGGCCACCATTGTGGATGATTGTAGATGTAATGATCCTCCCAATATGAGAGAACAAGGTTGGCATAGGTGTTAGCACAGGGTGTGCCCATCGCTACACCCTGTGCTTGTTGGTATAACTGGTCTGGGCCCAGAAAAACATTATGCTCAAGTACTAAACGTAGCAAGACGGTAGTCAGTTCTATCTTAGAGTACTCAACCTCTTTTGTTTGTAAAATTTCAGCTATAGCTTTAATTCCATAATCATTATTAATGACCGTGAAAAGGCTGGCCACATCCAGGGTCACCATAAGGTAAGAGTCATCATTGGCCCCTTTCTCTACCTCACCTAGTGCTCTCAAAAGCCACCTGTATCTGATAAAATATTGTCAATGCCATCCACTACAGGTCGTAAAACAGTTTCCAACCAGATCGAGGCATTTTCCGTAACCCATTTTCTGCCAGATACTATGGGTCTAATGGGTGGGTCATTCAGGGACTTGTGTATTTTGGGAAGGCCCTTGAAAACAGGGGTCACCACGTCATCTATCCTAAGGAAGTTGTATAAATCCTCAGTAACAACTCCCCTTTGTAAAAGTTGTTTCAGGCACAGATGAACCCTATCTATGATAAGCTTAACCTTGAGTGGATTGATGGATATGTAGGTCTCCCCATCGGACAGGAGAGATTTCAATTTATCAAGATAAAAACTGGTGTCCATGACCATGGTGGCCCCCCCTTTATCTGCCATCTTAATAGTTATATTACTATTATTGCACAAATCATACAGAGCTTGTTTCTGTGTAGGGGTCAAATTATAGTATTTATGTGAAAAACCACTGTGAAAATATGCCATTAAATCTCTTTCACAGGTATTAATAAAAAGGCTCATAGAAGCAGTGAAAGTGGGAACAAAAACACTGGGTTGTCTCAAAGTAGCCCTACTAAAATTGTTAGATCCAAACATACCGTAGGGCTGCAGTCCTACAAAACATCATAACATCCATGATAACTTCATGAAAAACACTTTCTTTACTAGGCACAAAAGACAATCCCTTGTTCAGTACATGGAGTTCATGTGGACTTAAAACATAGCTAGATATATTATAGACAATATTATTAATGTCATTAGTCAGTCTAAGTACCTCTTCTTGTTCTGTGTGTCCCTGCTCTCGCTCCGAGAGCGCTTCCAAGGTCCCTTCTTTGACAGGAACGGGCAGGTTGTTCAGAAAATTTTGTTGTGAAAACATATCCTTAGGTCTAGCCCCTAGCCTCGACGCTGTTGCTGTTCCACTCCCCTGACTGACATCCTCATGGGCCCCACTATGAGAAAGGTGGTGGTCAGCTGCATCATGCGGTCTGGGTGAAGAACCATCCACCGAATGCATGGAGGCACTCGGTACATCAGGAGTCCCAGTGGAAGCGGCCGGAGGAGAAGGGACCGCCACTGTATCAGCTGCATCATGCGGTCTGGGTGAAGAACCATCCACCGAATGCATGGAGGCACTCTGTACATCAGGAGTCCCAATGGAAGCAGCCAGAGGAGAGGAGACCGCCACTGTGGGGGGAATCACGGCAGAGAATAGAGTATCAACATCCGTTGGTAAGTCCTTCCTAGGACTCAGGCATCGCTGTAGTGTCGTGGCACGACAGGAAGAAGGCACGGCAGCAGAGCCATGGACGCCATCCTTCATCGACACCTCGCCTCGGGCTATGAAGTCGCTCTGATGACAAAGCCGTGGTGCTTGACCGCGGCGCTTACTCAATGGCTCAGCCGTCCTGGCTGAAGCGGAAGTATTGCTTCTTGGTGTTGTGCCTGCTGCAAAGTCCCTGTGTCTATGTCAATCCTCCTACGATCCAACCCAGGTTTCGCCCAAACAAAAATGTTCCCTCTGGCAAAATCATCGTAATCTCTCCTAAGTTTGGTAATTTTGGTGTTTCTTAGCTTGTTTTCATTTTCAGACATAGATTGGTAAGTCTCTTTTAAACGTTTGGAGTGGATAGGTCCTGCAAAATCAGTCTCCAGTTGGTGGCACATTTTCTGAACCTCTTCCTTCAGCTTGACTATCTCCGTAGAGAAAAAGCTGTTGAGAAGTTCCATATACTGGAAACTCATTTTGATGTTAATCATTTGCCATTTTGCCAACAGCTCAGGGTAGCGACTCCTGGTAGGCATACATAGTACCCTCATCCCTCGGGTACTATACCATATTGCAGACAGGCTTGGAAATGGAAAGTCTGCCATTGTAATCTCTGCAATTTAGCCACTTTAAAATTGTAGTCTCTCAACAGTGTATCAAAGTTCTGATCCACCATAGCAGGGGCAGAAACTGTCGAACCCACATAGTCTGGTATATGGAAACCCAAATGTAACAAAGGATTGTCCATAGTGATAAAACGCTCTAAATTAGTACCTTTGTCATTCATATCACGTTGAATACTGTCATTGTTATCAGAAGACAGACTTACTTGAGTCGGCATATCCACAGCAGCTCAGCACCAAATAAGCACAAACAGAATCCAGGAAAAGTCCAAAATGCTTGGTGCTGACAAGATCCAAACTGGAGGTAAACAGTCAGAACATTCAAATAAAGAAAAAACCTCCACAAGGATGCTTGCTGTTATAGGAAAGATCTTTATTAAAACAAATTAAAATCCAGAAGCCAGATAAAAGATGTTGGCGCTTTCGGGTGTTACCCTTCCTCAGACAAATTGTAATTATCCTAGGACCATATTTAAAACAAATCTAAACCAATCAAAATCAATAAAAAACCCGCCTATTTCTAAGGGCGGGTTTCATAGGTACAACATCATTAAGACCCGGCCATTTATGAGCCATAAATTCAATGATCCACCTAGACTCAGCAAGTTCTGTTTGCAGTTTTATATCGCCTCTCTTATTCAATGTGACATTAGCAATAGCCCTGAATGTAAAAGCATGTGTAGGAAAGTCACTGATATGCTTGAATAAGGCATTGTGAATATCACCATTTCTAATGGCTGATAAGTGTTGTAACAGTCTCACTTTGAACATGTTGTTAGTCTTGCCCACATAGAAACATGGGCAAGAACTACACTCAGCCATGTACACAACGTTCTTCGTCCTACAAGTTGCCCTAGCTTTCAATTCTATCGTCCTACCTGTGATGTGGTGCTTAAACACCGTATCTCTATTAATATGGGGACAAGCTTTACAAGCTCCACAAGGTGCACTACCTACTTGTTTAAAGAAGGCCCTTTGAGGCATGGTGCGTTCCCTACACAAGAGGTCTTTTAAACTTTTATTGATTTTGATTAGTAAGTCTGTCTTCTGATAACAATGACAGTATTCAACGTGATATGAATGACAAAGGTACTAATTTAGAGCGTTTTATCACTATGGACAATCCTTTGTTACATTTGGGTTTCCATATACCAGACTATGTGGGTTCGACAGTTTCTGCCCCTGCTATGGTGGATCAGAACTTTGATACACTGTTGAGAGACTACAATTTTAAAGTGGCTAAATTGCAGAGATTACAATGGCAGACTTTCCATTTGCAAGCCTGTCTGCAATATGGTATAGTACCCCGAGGGATGAGGGTACTATGTATGCCTACCCAGGGGAGTCGCTACCCTGAGCTGTTGGCAAAATGGTAAATGATTAACATCAAAACGAGTTTCCAGTATATGGAACTTCTCAACAGCTTTTTCACGGAGATAGTCAAGCTGAAGGAAGAGGTTCAGAAAATGTGCCACCAACTGGAGACTGATTTTGCAGGACCTATCCACTCCAAACGTTTAAAAGAGACTTACCAATCCATGTCTGAAAATGAAAACAAGCTAAGAAACACCAAAATTACCAAACTTAGGAGAGATTACGATGATTTTGCCAGAGGGAACATTTTTGTTTGGGCTAAACCTGGGTTGGATCAGAGGATTGACATAGACACAGGGACTTTGCAGCAGGCACAACACCAGCGAATACTTCCGCTTCAGCCAGGACGGCTGAGCCATTGAGTAGAGTGCGGTCAAGCACCACGGCTTTGTCATCAGAGCGACTTCATAGCCCGAGGCGGCGTGTCGATGAAGGATGACGTCCATGGCTCTGCTGCGTTTTCTTCCTGTCGCATCACCTACACTACAGCGATGCCTGAGTCCTAGGAAGGACTTACCAACGGATGTTGATACTCTATTCTCTGCCGTGATTCCCCCCACAGTGGCGGTCTCCTCTCCTCTGGCTGCTTCCATTGGGACTCCTGATGTACCGAGTGCCTCCATGCATTCGGTGGATGGTTCTTCACCCAGACCGCATGATGCAGCTGATACAGTGGCGGTCCCTTCTCCTCCGGCCGCCCACTGGGACTCCTGATGTACCGAGTGCCTCCATGCATTCGGTGGATGGTTCTTCACCCAGACCGCATGATGCAGCTGACCACCACCTTTCTCATAGTGGGGCCCATGAGGATGTCAGTCAGGGAGTGGAACAGCAACAGCGCCGAGGCTAGGGCTAGACCTAAGGATATGTTTTCACAACAAAATTTTCTGAACAACCTGCCCGCTCCTGTCAAAAGAAGGGACTTGGAAACGCCTCGGAGCGAGAGCAGGGACACACAGAACAAGAAGAGGTACTTAGACTGACTAATGACATTAATAATATTGTCTATAATATATCTAGCTATGTTTTAAGTCCACATGAACTCCATGTACTGAACAAGGGATTGTCTTTTGTGCCTAGTAAAGAAAGTGTTTTTCATGAAGTTATCATGGATGTTATGATGTTTTAGGACTGCAGCCCTACGAAGTATGTTTGGATCTAACAATTTTAGTAGGGCTACTTTGAGACAACCCAGTGTTTTTGTTCCCACTTTCACTGCTTCTATGAGCCTTTTTATTAATGCCTGTGAAAGAGATTTAATGGCATATTTTCACAGTGGTTTTTCACATAAATACTATAATTTGACCCCTACACAGAAACAAGCTCTGTATGATTTGTGCAATAATAGTAATATAACTATTAAGATGGCAGATAAAGGGGGGGCCACCGTGGTCATGGACACCAGTTTTTATCTTGATAAATTGAAATCTCTCCTGTCCGATGGGGAGACCTACATATCCATCAATCCACTCAAGGTTAAGCTTATCATAGATAGGGTTCATCTGTGCCTGAAACAACTTTTACAAAGGGGAGTTGTTACTGAGGATTTATACAACTTCCTTAGGATAGATGACGTGGTGACCCCTGTTTTCAAGGGCCTTCCCAAAATACACAAGTCCCTGAATGACCCACCCATTAGACCCATAGTATCTGGCAGAAAATGGGTTACGGAAAATGCCTCGATCTGGTTGGAAACTGTTTTACGACCTGTAGTGGATGGCATTGACAATATTTTATCAGATACAGGTGGCTTTTGAGAGCACTAGGTGAGGTAGAGAAAGGGGCCAATGATGACTCTACCTTATGGTGACCCTGGATGTGGCCAGCCTTTTCACGGTCATTAATAATGATTATGGAATTAAAGCTATAGCTGAAATTTTACAAACAAAAGAGGTTGAGTACTCTAAGATAGAACTGATTACCGCCTTGCTACGTTTAGTACTTGAGCATAATGTTTTTCTGGGCCCAGACCAGTTATACCAACAAGCACAGGGTGTAGCGATGGGCACACCCTGTGCTAACACCTATGCCAACCTTGTTCTCTCATATTGGGAGGATCATTACATCTACAATCATCCACAATGGTGGCCACTTGTAAGGCTGTACAGACGTTATGTGGATGATGTATTTATCCTGTGGACAGGGGATGATGAGTCAATGGATTGCTTTGTGGAATATCTTAATTCCACCACTTCATTTTTTAGGTTCACAAAGGTAGCCTCTCGACAGGATAGATTTTTGATGTCCTTATTACACAAACCGATACTGGATTCTCCACAGGTTTGTTTAGGAAAGAATGCTGGAAGAACACGCTGTTAACTTTTGACAGCATGCATCCCCGCTATACCTTCCTGGAGTCATCAAGGGACAGGTAAGCAGACTATCAAGGATCTGCACTGATGAACCTAGTTTTGAGGGGAAACTAACAAGTTAAAAGCCTCCTGCATGATAGGGGATACCAGGGACAGATGGTGGACAGGACCATCTCCATTAGTAAGGCTAAAAGGAACACTGAATACAAACCATGGCTACATTCAAGTAAATCGGTGGTGAAAGTGGGTAGGACAGAAGGAAATCCTTAAAATGACTTTTACTTATAGTAGCAATATACATGATATCACCAACATAGTCAAAAGTAACTGGAATGTCCTCATCAGTGATGATAAGGTCAAAGATGTTGTAGGTCTGGCCCTGTTTTTGGATTTAGGAAAAATAAAAGTTTAAAAGACCTCTTGTGTAGGGAACGCACCATGCCTCAAAGGGCCTTCTTTAAACAAGTAGGTAGTGCACCTTGTGGAGCTTGTAAAGCTTGTCCCCATATTAATAGAGATACGGTGTTTAAGCACCACATCACAGGTAGGACGTTAGAATTGAAAGCTAGGGCAACTTGTAGGACGAAGAACGTTGTGTACATGGCTGGGTTGATGTAGTTCTTGCCCATGTTTCTATGTGGGCAAGACTAACAACATGTTCAAAGTGAGACTGTTACAACACTTATCAGCCATTAGAAATGGTGATATTCACAATGCCTTATTCAAGCATATCAGTGACTTTCCTACACATGCTTTTACATTCAGGGCTATTGCTAATGTCACATTGAATAAGAGAGGGCGCTTATATAAAACTGCAAACAGAACTTGCTGAGTCTAGGTGGATCATTGAATTTATGGCTCATAAATGGCCGGGTCTTAATGATGTTGTACCTATGAAACCCGCCCTTAGAAATAGGCGGGTTTTTTATTGATTTTGATTGGTTTAGATTTGTTTTAAATATGGTCCTAGGATAATTACAATTTGTCTGAGGAAGGGTAACACCCGAAAGCGCTAACATCTTTTATCTGGCTTCTGGATTTTAATTTGTTTTAATAAAGATCTTTCCTATAACAGCAAGCATCCTTGTGGAGGTTTTTTCTTTATTTGAACTGTTGTGCATCAGACTGCAGGGACATAGCCGGTTGTTAGGCTCAGGCTGAATAATTTAAGGAGCATCTCTGCCAGTGCCGGTTTAGTACTGTTAATTAGGCAACCAGGTATATTATCAGAACTAATGAAGGATGTATTTTTAGTCTTAAAAAGCACCTTCACTATATGCCCTTTAGTTATACTAGGCTCTAAGATCTTCAGGGATAAATAGATTTGGATAGTTGTCTTTGGGGTAAAGTTAGTACTGAATATGTTTGGCAGTAAATTGGAAATGTCCACTCAGTCAGGCCAGGTGAATAAGATCAATGCAATGTTGTGCATTATTTTTTAATTTCCTGATGAAGATAAAGAAGTTCATGGCATATTTCTAAATTAGGATCATAGCAGATTATTAGGCTATCGACCCGGAGATCATTTTAAGCGTAGCCGTTTCAACCCAATGTAATACCATAGAGGTACTAATCATAGGTTCATAGGTGTGTACTAGGCTAATGGCCCAGGGGCCTATACAAGCCTAGCCATGGGAATACCCTGGCATAGTGCCACCCGACCTTAGCTCCCAGTGCTTTTGTCGAGTAGAGCCACTGGAGTTATCCCAGGTGTGAATTTTCTGTTTCCCATCCACTCATCAAAATTTCTCTTGAAGACGGTCAGCGAGGTGCTCTGCTTGACGTGTATGGGAAGTCTGCTCCATAGCATGGGTAGTCTCTGGGTTATGAACCTGTCCCTCCAGCATGTTGAGGTTGAGGTCTCCAGAGTGTGTGGTGCAGAGGGATTGGGATTTCTTTGGATGTAGCATTTCTACATCCAACATTCAATACCCAAGATTGCTTTTAGTGATGACTGCCCATGTCCAAGAGGGTTGTGGGTATTATCCCTGGTAAGAATTTACAGTGCCCCATCCACTCATCTAGATTCCTCCTGAACAGTGTCATAGAGGTGCTCTGCTTTACATGAATTGGTAGACCACTCCAAAGATGTGGAGAGATAAATCTGTCCCTCCAGCATGTCCTATTTAAGTCACAGACCATATATAAGTCCCTGGAATGGATAGCCCTAGACCCATTTGATTTACAAATATACAGCAAGTTCATTAGGTTTGGGTCTTGGATTGC
>NC_056744.1:860511795-860530836 GCF_019279795.1 Protopterus annectens
TCTAAGGGTCAGCCCCCGGTGTTTTTTCCTGTCTACCTGATGAATCTGGGCATCTTGGGGCAATGCAGTAATTGCCTCATGTACACAGACAACCCTCTCCTCCTACCACCCAACACTACAACCTGTGAGAGATGCACTTATATAGCCAAACTGGAAGCAAAGCTCTCTTCACCCAAGATTGGACTAGACAGTCAAGAGGAGAAGGTAAGCACTTGCACCACAACACACTCAGCACATAGTCCCTCAAAACCTACACCACCAAAACACACACATAGAAACACAAAACACACACCTACATTTGCTGAGGCTCTCAGTAAAAACCTGCACAAGCAACAGGGACCTCCAAAGCAGAAACACAACCCAAATGACCACAAACTCAGTGTGCCACTCGACCACAGCCCATAAGGCATAACAACGTACCCAACACTCTAGTCATAGGTGACTCTATAGTCAGGCACACTGATGTTCCTCTCACCAGGCTAAACAAGGAGAAAGTTACTGTCAGCTGCCTGTTGGGTGCCAGGATCCGCCACATAACGCATGCACTCAGGTCACTCCACAACAAGTACAAATATGACTCTGTCATTGTCCATGTTGGTGTGAATGACCTGAGACGTACCTCCTTGGACTACATGAAAAGGGACATGGAGGAGCTGTCCGATCTTGAAGCCCAGGCAGGTATGACCCTAGCCCTGAGTAGCATCCTGCCATCACCCAGAATGATACCACAGTACAAGGACAAATGATTGACCTCAACAATTGGCTAAACTTCTGGTGTCATTCTAAGGGGATCCAGTATCTGTCTGCCTGGGATGACATGATCGACAAGCCACAATGCTTTGCCGGAGATGGCCTGCACTTGTCGCCCCTGGGATTCCGGATACTGGCTAAGGCTCTAGCCACCCCTATAGTGCCTTTTTTAGGCAAGGTTCAAATGACAAATTCACCACCCTAACAGGTACAGGCAAGAAGAATCTGAGGGCATTGCTACTCAATGCTAGAAGTCTAAACCTCAAAATGCACTCTCTCGAGGCACTCCTTAAAATGGAGAACTTCGACATATGTGCAGTGACAGAGACCTGGTTCAAGGCTCCAGAGAGTACCCCTGTATTACCAGGCTATAATTCATACCACACCTGTCGGCCACCTAACCTGGACTGAAACACTAAAGGTGGAGGCGTGTCCATATTCATTAAGGATATCCACACCTCCAGGCTAGTTGCTCAGCATAATGCATCCGAGATTATCCAAGTGCAACTAACTCTGGGCAAGACCGCAATCCAAATTGTAGCTTGCTACAGATCCCCCACCATGCCCCAGGATTCCCACTCCTCATTTCTTAATACACTGGAAAATATTAGGGTACAACCTAACACCCTAATAATGGGTGATTTCAACTACCCTACCATTAACTGGGAAAACTACTCATGTACCAACTCTTGTGCTCAACGTTTTCTGGAATTCATAAATTCCAATGCCATGGATCAACTTATCCACACCCCCACCAGGGGCAGCAATATCCTAGACCTGGTTATTACCAACATGGGCAACTGGTGCTCCACACCAAAGGTCAATTCCTTGTTGGTCATATCCGACCATAAGCTAATCACCCTAGACATCCACATCCCTCCCCCACCCCCCATTAGGGAAACCACAGTAAAAAATTTCTCCAAAGCCAACTTCACGTGTCTTAAGACAGAAGTGGCAAACTTCACGGCACCCATGCTGACGGATAATAGAGGTATGACTGCTGAATCCTACACAATTCCACTTTATAAGCACTTACATGAGTGCATGGATCGTGCAATCCCTAACAGAACCAAGATGCTATCCACCAAAAAAAGGAAGCCAATCTGGTGGTCCCCTGCCATAAACAAACTCTACAACAGAAGAAAGAAACTGTTGCAAAAAAGAGTAAAATCCCATGATTGGAGAAACTCCCTGGTCAGCTTCAGTAAGAAACAGAGATCCCTCATAAAATCCTCCAAAGCTAGTTATGAAAACAAAATTGCCACTGACTCTAAAGACAACCACAAAGCATTCTATAGCTATGTCAAGAATGTCAATGGCAACACTCAGATCTGCTCTGAGTTACAGCACAATGGCACTAAATATACAGAACCAACGGATATTGCCAACATCCTGGCAGATAGTTTCAGTGCTAACTTTACCCCTCTGTCATCCCCTAAAGGGCCCATCTCTATACCAGAAGAATGCAAAGTTCCTGTAATCATGGCTGCACAGGTAAAAAACACACTATCCAAAGCCAAGAACACAGCATCCATGGGACCTGACGACATCCCAGGCTGTGTTCTACATGAACTGCAGAACGAACTGGCACCCCACCTAAGTACCATGTTCAATCATAGCCTCACCTGAGGCTATTTTCCCACTGAATGGCGCACAGCAACAGTTATTCCACTCCACAAAGGGGGAGCCACCACAGACCCTGGAAACTGCTGCCCCATTAGCCTAACGAGCCTGGTCTGCAAGGCTATGGAGCGTATCATCATAAAACTTATAAACAATGACATTGGTAATCTCCAAACTCAGGACCCCACCCAGTTTGGTTTTGTAGAAGGCAGATCATGTCTCCTAAACCTGATAGACTTCTTTGAAGCAGTCACCAAAGCCGTAGTTGAGGGTAAGGTGGTTCACACAGCCTATCTAGATCTTGCCAAGGCTTTTGACACCATCCCTCACTCTGGAATTATAGATAAACTCACTAAACTAGGTATAAATCCCTATGTCACAAGATGGGTTGCCAACTGGCTCACTGACAGAACCCACACTGTGAAAGTAGCAGACTCCAAATCCAGCTTCAGACTAGTGACAAGTGGAGTACCACAGGGTTCAGTCCTGGGTTCTCTCCTGTTTGGTATCTACTTCTCTGAAGTACAGAAGTTCACAGATGACTGCAAACTAGGAGCCATAATCAAAACTCCAAAAGATGTGGACATCCTACAAAAGGGCCTTGCTGAGACAGATGCCTGGTGTCAAAGTCATGGCCTCAAGCTCAATGCCAAAAAGTGCATTGTCATTCCTTTTGGTAAAAACTCAGTACCCATGAACTACCACATAGGTGGTAGTCTACTTAACACCGAAAGTGTGATAAGAGACCTTGGGACACAGGTGGACAGTAGTCTCTCCTTTGATAATCACATCGCCACAGTAGTCAAGAAATCCTTCTATGTGGCACACCTCATCACAAAAGGTTTCTCATCCAGGAAAAAGAGGTCATTGTTCCCCTCTACTCGTCACTCATTAGACCCATTATAGAGTACAATGCCCCTTTTGGTATGCACCTCACAAGACATCTACAACAACTGGAAAAGCCACAGAAATACCTCACAAAGAGGATTACCGGCCTCAAAGAGATGCCCTATGCAGACCGTGTCAAAAAACTGCAGCTTTACTCCGTTGCATATCGCCTACTCAGAGGCGATCTCTGCCTAACACACAAAGCTATGTTGAACCCAGAGCTTTTAGACATGCTCCACTTAAAGAAATCCCAATCCCTATGAGCTACACGCTCTAGGGACCTAAACCTTGTCACCACAATAAACAGAACATGCTGGAGGGATAGATTCCTGTCCCAGAGACTTCCCATACTCTGGAACAAACTACCTATCTATATCAAACAAAGCTCCTCATTAGCACTGTTCAAGAAAAATCTTGATGATTGGATAGGAGATAGGAAATTCACCCCGGGGATCACTTCTGTGGCTCTGCTTGACAGTGGCACAGGAAAATAATTTTCTTGGGTGGCGAAAGCCAGGGTACCTTTGGCTAGGCTTATATAGGCCCTAGGGCCAATAGCCTAGTACCTACCTATGAACCTATGAACACACACACACACACACACACACACACACACACACACACACACACACACACACATGCACATGCACACACACACAAACACACGCACACGCACATAAACACACACACGCGCACACACACACACACACACACACACACACACACGCACATGCACACACACACGCACATACACACACACACACACACACACACACACACACACACACACACACACACACACACACACACAAATGGATTTCAAATGCAGGAGGGCAGTTTGCTCTTGGGTATCCAAGTATTATGCAGGACCACATTGATATGATTTTGTGTTTGATTTGTTTTTTTAGTTAAGTTGGGATGTCCATTAGCTGAACTCAACTTAAAGAGGCAATATAGGGGTAGCAGAGGCTTTATCCAGTTTGTTGAAGACTTGGAACAAGAGATGCAAGTTGTCCTTTGGAAAACGAGTAGGACTGTCAAGCATCAGGTCCCAAGCTGACCCAGTGGAATGCCACTGGGTATTTAACCAGTCATTAAAGCCAGTTCTCTTTTCTTCATACTTCAGCATCGCTCCTGAGGAAGGAAGGTTTCTGTTCAAGATGAAGTTTTACCTGCATATGTGATGTGCATGCAGAGGTCTGACATGTCTCTCTGTATATCCCCAGAGTTTTTTTAAGTTAGGTCATTTACCCCCACATGGACAACCAGCATGTCATGACCATATTTATGTGGTGTAGGGTCTTTCAGGGCTCTTGAGATGCCTGAGATCCAGACAAATCACCAACATCCTGCTTTTGTCTAACCTTGTGAAGGTTGAATTGGTGTGTCTAACTATGGAGTCATTAATCACTAAGACATTTTTATTTGTAGAGTAGTTTAGCTTACTGGATTTGGATGACATACATCCTGTCAATTATGTTCTATGGCTGTGCAAGAGTGATGAAGTGTTAGGTTTGTATTGAGGCCTAGTATTAATGGGACTAGGATACTTATGCAAGGGCTTTTTTGAGCCTCAGCATACGATAATTTAGTTTGTGTCTGCATGGTGTGCTGTTGCTGTAGATGTGTGTTTCTCACAAACTGTGGTCTTTTGAGAGACTACGGCCTCTAGTTTGGTTCAGTAATTACATCTCTCAGAAGCAGAATGCATTGAGCTGGTAGTCACTAAATGGCATTCAGAGCAGTATAAAAGCTATGAAAAACTGAAAGGGCCAAAGAAATATCAGTTTGGTCTTTAGACAATAATGTTAACTCCCCAGAATCAGCAGGGAATTGTCCCGGAC
The DNA here is from genome assembly GCF_019279795.1 of Protopterus annectens. Lineage (NCBI taxonomy): Eukaryota > Metazoa > Chordata > Ceratodontiformes > Protopteridae > Protopterus > Protopterus annectens. The sequence goes on from NC_056744.1 coordinate 860,516,901, forward strand.
AGATTCATTTTAATTAAGTTCACATAATGATGTAGCACTTCGGCACTCATAGCCTATCCCCATGTTTGACACTGAAACTATTTTCTTGGTTTTCTATAAAGGTAATAAGGATCAGAGAGACAAACAGAGAACATAGGCAGAAATAGTGTCTGTTGCCCATATACCATAAATTTATATCTGTTAAAATCATCCATGAGGGAAAACAGATTAAGAGTCTGAGTGAATGGTACCAAAATGACTTTTGGGATGGGGAACTGAAAATAATGGAACTTAAGTACACAGTACATCACCCTTTATTACTGCTGGAGGTCACAAAAGACAGCAAGAATAATGCTTACCTTATGTATGCAGCAACACTGGGAAAAGAAGACTTTACTAATGAAAGAGTGCTTACAGGAGATGTACTTCATTTGGAGGTAGTCCAAAATGAAATACAGGCCTAAAGGATTTAATTTGATACTTAAGAATTTTCTGGAAAGGAAGAACCAAATGATAGCCATGTCTCCAAGGACATGGTTATCAAAAGTATAGAATCATACAAATTTGAAAAAATTACACTAGTAATAGTAAGATACGTGATGCTAAAATATTGTATGCAGATGTGGAGATACCAGGAAAGAAGCAAAAGGAAAATTAAACTGGCACAGCTGTACTGTGACCCTAAAGGTCAGTCATTTTATTTAAACAATAGCAGGTTTTCAGATGTGTTTTATTATAACTTGGCAAGTTTCAACAAATTAAGCTGAGGTTTATTCTTGGATGCAAGCCAAGAAGTGTGAATAATAAAAATAAATACAGCAGAAGTGACAGACAAGCAAAATGCATGCAGTTTAACACAATCTTAAATAAATATGATGACAGCCACTGGTTTAAGTCCTACAGAAGGATAATGTAAAACAAAACACATAAAATAAATGAAATATATTTATTACTGTTAAAACAAAGAAGCGTGTAACATCTAAAAGAAAAAAAATCATGTTGCTGGACAGAAATGTTAGTAAAACTCCATCAGACATCTCTGTCAAGCAAATGCAGCTTATATCAACTTCAGTTTTTGTTGAAGTTAGACTTAAAAGCTTAATTTGTCTTACAGTACTTACATAGTGCTGTGGATAGATCTCCAAATATTTTGCCTACATTTCAAGTAGTTGACTCTTTAATGCAGTTGAGTAAAAGCTTTTAAACCAAACAATATGATATGAAAGGACAGCTGTACCTATCTTATCGTCTGGTCATTTTCAGAGCTCTTTCTTAAAGAAACAAGTCAGTTTCCAGCCCTTATGCTGTGGTGAACTAGCCAGGTACTATAACATTTAAGTTTTTATATTATTAGGCAAATGTATTAAGTAGGTAATAGTAAAAGTAGAAGATCAAGGATCTGTCAAGTGCATTGAATTGTAACTGTACCCTATCTAAACTACCTCTTCCTTATTTTCCATTAAAGAAGTAACTGTAAATATCTTAGAACTATTGACTGTACAAAATATCATGATCAAAGTACAATATATGGAAGAAAAAGCAGGAAAGATTAAAGTTAATCTGATTCATAATGACTTTCTGAAAAAATAAATAAGTAATTTATTTTGTATAAACACATTTACAACAAAATGTCTTTCAGATCAAATAAAACTAAATACTAATAATATATGTCAACCCAGCTGCAAACAATGAGACCTAATAGATACAGCTTAACTAAGTCCTACAATAACATTACAGAATGTTGACTTCAAAGGGAGAATTTTGAGCAAAAATTGAGTTCAGAAGCAAAATGCAGTTCTCAGTCAAACTATCATAAACCAAGGTCAAGTTCTGAGACATCAGTAAAGCATCCAGGGATCCAAAACAGCTGATCGTCCAGCTAAAATGTGTTACCAGATAAAAGCAATCACCATGAAAAATGGAGCTCCAACATCAAAATAATAGAATACTCTGCTCTGTGCTTAAGATTCAGTGATTTAGAAAAAAACAAACTGTTTGGTGAACAAATGATGATTTGTTTGCTGGTGGAGATGCATACCCCAACATAAAGTTCAGTGACCATGTAAAACAAATTATTCAGGTTACAGTGATTGTTGCACATGCCCAAACTGATGAAATAAATGTATGAGCAGCAAGCCCTGGATTGTACAATGTCCCAAAGTCAATGTCAAAACTTTGATGGGAAGAGAAGAACTAAAAAATCAGTCAAAACTTCAGATGGCCAACAAGATCCGATGAAATAAAACAAATTAAGACCGAATAGCAGACTTAAGAACCAAATCAAACAATTGAGTCATACAGGCCACATACACACACCAAAGGCAAGGCAGCACATGAACCTGTTAATACACAAATATAACCATATCACTGTTTCCTGTACAGGCTCATATAATCAGAGCTTAGAAAGCTGTAAAGCAAGAATAAAACAAAGAAATATTGTTTATTTATGCCATCTAGCAATCTTGCTACACATACTCTGGTTTAATTGAATTTACTGACCTACATTTTACCTATCACTCACTCTGTAGCAGAATGTTCTAGATTCCTACTGCCATTTTGTTAAAAAGTATCTCTGCAAGTCTGACTTGATACTTCTTTCCAGCATCTATTCTTTCTTTTCATTTCTGCTCTTCTGCTGAAGTTTAACATGACAGTGACTACACACCATGCTCACTAACTATATTTCACAAATGTGTGCATGCAAAGTTGGAGCAGACTTTCTTTCTATTCCAGAATCCCTGTCTGCTTCCCCAGCTTGTCAACCTTACTCTACCCATCCATAGTTGCATGAGGTTCCTTACTCTGTAAGGCCTCCAGAATAGTGCACAGTATTGCACTGTGCAGCTTTACCATGGTCCTGCACAATGCAGAATGGTATACATCTCATATCCTTACCCTGAGTATATAGTATAATATTCTACTAGTCTTTGTTCTAGTCAGCTCACACTGTTCTGTATGATTATGTTCAAAAGTGATGATTGCTCCTGAGTTATTTTGCTATTCAGTCTTCTCTTCACCATCTCCAGATAGCCTATATACTACCTGTAGATTCTTACTTCCTCAAGAGCATGATGTGCTCTTTTTGCATGAAAGCCTAGTTGAAGCGTATCTGTCCATATTGACACTTTTACTGTATCACATTGGAGACTGATCTCTTAGTCCTTGGCTACTGCACCTATTTAGTAATTCTGCTGTCACCAGCAAACACATTGGTCTAGCTTCCCATAATCCTTGTTATGACCATTACACTTTAATTAAATAGGATCATCTCCGACACTAAGTTCAAAGGAACCCAATCTTTTCCACTCACCCATGTGGCATAGTCTTAAAGGCCTTGCTGAACTCCAAGTATATCACATCACCTAGGATCCTTTTCTGTAGCTCATTTGTAAGCACAATGCTTCCTTGAGATTACATATGCTAACTCCCTTTTACAAATAGTTCAGCATCCTACTAGAAGCCCAAATATCCTTGATCTTGTAATCATAAATATGGCCCCTTCTTGCACACTTATATTTGTATCATCTTCTCACATCAAATTAGGCAATATATCAGTGATACTTTCTTTTGAAACTGGCAGTATTTCCCCCCAAAATGCCTCTTTGTTTAAGATCTTCTCAAAAGCAAACCTTCTTCACTTACGTGATGACCTAACTAAATTCCAATATATTCCTCTTATGGACCTCTTCAGACCCCATTATAGCGGTGTCACCTCTGCCACAGACTTCAACTCACATTTAAAAGGTTATATTAGTAAAGCAGTTCCTACCTACACCAAATATAATGGGAAACAGTAAATCAAGTAGCTTTGGTGGAATAATCATATAAATAAACTAATAAGAGAAAGAAATTACTCATTGCATGTATCTGATCTGATTCTACCTACTTATCTTAAGTGCACACTTAAATTAGCAAAGAATGTAAAGGTGCCAATAAGAAGTTCAAAACTGAATATGAACATAAAATAGTCACTGAAATTAAAAAAAAATAAGTACCAGTCTTTCTCTGTCAGGAAGATAAGAACTAGCACTCAACAATATTAAGAGATAGTCAATAATATTGTTGATTCTGACTGAAAGGAAATAACTAATATGCTAGCTGACAAATTTAGTACACATTTTACTCCACTCATAGTTACAGCTATTCCACAGATTGCAGAGTCCCAGCTACTCTCTAGGTTTCCTATGAAGCAAGTCCTGTCAGCCCTCACAAAGTCTTAGAACACATTTTTCAGGGACACTGATGACATACACAGTGATCTGATTATCAGTACTTGTTATGTCCCATTTGGATCTCTCCTTAACTTGTTTAATCTAAGCCTCTCTACATGTTGCATTCCAAAAGCCTAGAAAATGTCAATTGCAATGCCATTAGAGATTGGTTGGCCTACCGTATACCTCACCAGCATTCTGTATAAAGCTATGAAACATTATCTCACATCTCATTAAGCCAAATATAGAAAATCTCTTAAAATTGGATCATCATTAGTATGTACTTTTCAAAGGCAGGATCTGCCTCCTTAATCTTGTCAGTTTCTTCTAAAAAGTCATCCCAGTAGTGGATAGTAATTAGTGGGACATATTCAAATCTGGGCAACACTCTTCACTATTCCCTATGCAGGAGTTATTGGCAGACTTCTAAATCTATGTAAATCAGTATATGTAGGGGGTAACTAACTGCTTGTCTGACAGAACCCATGTGTTTACATTTCCAAGTGTCACTTTTGAAGGCAGAAAAGTTACCATTATTGATTAACAGGGCTCCATTCTGAGCTGTCTCCTATTTGCCATCTATTTGTTAGACTTCAAGCCAACACTGCTTGCTTATGTTTATGGCTATAATGCCCCTTTTTGTATACATTTGTTAAAATATCTCATGCAGTGTGAGAGACCTTATCTACTCCTAACTAAACAGATCAATGGCTTTGGGACTGTCACTTATATGGAAAGACTGACAGCCCTCTCCCTGTACTTAGTCTCTTACAGACGCCTCCATAGTTATCTGTGTCTATCCTTTGAAGTCATGAAAGTCCTGGCCCTCCCTGACCTCCTACTCCTTCCCCACAACAAAAATGCACAGTTAAAAGATCTATACCTTAATCAAAAGATAAGTAAGACATGTTGGTATGACAGATTCATATCCCACTGCATCTCTCGACTTTTGGAACAAACTTTCACTTCTTGTAAAGAAAGCAAAGGAGCACCATTTCCATCTTCATGATAAACCTATATAATTTTACAGCCAGATTCAGATTTCCTCACGTCTATCTTGTGTTGCCTTCTTGAGGCTGCAAGGAACTTTTGAATATGACTTATTGACAAGGCTTATTAAAGTCTGCAGATTGATTGCCTAATATTTACCTATGAATCTATGACCCAATCACAGAACTGTGTCGGAATGAAATACAAAATGGTGGATTTTTTGCAAGGAAGCATCTACAAAACTCTTCAACCACTGTATAACTTAGCTGAAAGGATTAACAAAACACAGTCCCAGCTTGTTAAGCACACAATCTGCAATGCATTGAACCTGACTGTCTGAAATATTAATGAATGAATATATTTAGTCACAGCACAAATGATCAAGGTCACCCACTGATTAAACCCAAATGATCAGTCCTGAAAACATTGAGAAAAAAAGCTTCTTTTACAGTTTTGCAGAGTGGCAACCCCCCATCCTTCTCCCGCATCTCCCATATGGAGGACAGTGTACCCTACACCCCGCTAAAAAGTAATAAATAAATAAATAAATATATATATATATATATATATATATATATATATATATATATATATATATATATATATATATCAACTCCAATATCAGACTACAGAGGGGAATCGGTATATTTTCCCACCTCCTCTCTAGTGTGATCTTGTTCAGGAAATGATGGCAAAGTTAGATCAGCTGACGTTTGATTAACTGTATGTTTTTTCTATTATATGATAAGACAAAGTTGTAATGTCATGGCATACCTCTCAACTGTATACATTTTCACAGCATGTCCAGATTTTTGCCTTATATTTTTGGTCCGTTTTTCATAAAATTGTGGTTTTCTGGCAAATTAGTGGCAAATAATTAAAGAGTGAAGTCAGAAAATAATGACAGATATTAGAGTTTCAGGCGTCATGCCCTTCAGAAAATTCATGCTAATACAAAACTTTCTAAGATTGTGAGAGCAATATTTAAAAACTGTCCCGATTTTAGGGCCTTTGTCCCACTTTTATTTATGGCTTTGTCCAGATTTCTTGCTCTAAGAGGTTGAAAGGTATGCCATGCAGGCAAAATGAGCTATGCCTGTTATGAGGTACATGGCTGGGAGATGTTAAAAAGATTCTGCATGAGAAATACATCTTCATCAAACTGTGAGAAGGACTGTGAGAGCAGAAGTGACCCACTTATGATCTTTGTGTCACTTACATTGATACAAGATGCATTATATTCAAAGAGTAGATGTGAAGTGTTTTAGGGGAATGTTATGAGGCACAAGCTCAAGCAACATATATTGTGGAGGGTAGGGCATAGCTAGTAGCATTGTTAGCATTAGGCACTCGTGAAAACTATGGTTGCAAGGGTGCCCAGATGTCTTGCTACTGGGGAAGGCACCCAATAAAATAACCTGCAGCCACAGAGAAGCAAAGATAGTGGAAGATGCTTTCTTTGTGTGGCAGACCTGTTTCTGCCATGAGTTCAAGGTCTTTTTTTTTTCTCCAGTATGAAGGTGATATCTGCAGAGGAAGCTACAATCCAGTAGGTTCACTACAGTGAAACAAGGACCTGATTGGTTGCAACAAGCCTACAGCATTTCTGCAGCAGCAGTGCCTTTAAATAGGCAGGTGCTGTCAGCTGAATCAGCTTTGTTTTGCTACTTTTTCCTGGCAAAGCAGTTTTGATGGCAAGGGAATCATAGACTGCTGGAATTGCTACAATTGTCCTTTTAAGGACACTGCTTAACCTCTTAGCATAAAAAATCTGGACAAAGCCTCAAATAATAGTGGGACAAAGGTCCAAAAATAAGGACAGATTTCAATTATTATGCTTAAAACTTAGAAAGTTGTTGGAATAACAGGATGTGTTATCATGCATTTTTTGAAGGATATGTTGAAGTGACACTCCGACTCCATGTGGTAAATGGGAAAAAGGGGTTGTGGATAGATGGATAAAGTCTGAAACTCAAATGTATGTCATTATTTAGTGTCTTCAGTACTCAATGATTTGCCAGAAAAACACATTTTATGAGGAACAGACCCCAAAAAATGTCTGGACAAAAGATGTCTGGACATTCTGTGAAAATCTGAACAGTTTTGAGGTAGGGCCTTAAAGTTTTCTTCTTACAAATGGTCTGGGCTATACTTTTCAGTGCAATTTAACTGCAAAAGATTTTCTTTGAAGGACAGCAATGGTCAGTCGGAGTTTAGTTTCCAACACTCCCCAGGTTGCAGACATCAGATTTTTAAGGGATTACATATTTTCTTTACAGAGAGGTAGGTGTGGGATTTTTGTTTGAAGGGAGAGAGGAGAGGTAATGTGAAGTTTATTGTTTGGATGCAGATTTTTTTCTTCTTTTTTTAACTTGGTACTGTTTTTTCTTTGCTGGGGGAATGTGGATTCTATGGTAATCTATGGGTTGGCTGTGTGTGTGTGTGTGTGTGTGTGTGTGTGTGTGTGTGTGTGTGTGTGTGTGTGTGTGTGTGTGTGTGTGCGCTTGTTTCTCTGCATGTTTGTGGTGGTGCTAGGGTTTTGTATTAATGGTATTTTCTTAACTGGGTGGCTGGGCCAGTCATCACCATTAAAGTGGCTTTGCAGGTGACTACATTCATAGGTGCATTTGTTCATAGTCTAACAACCACAAGGGCCTTTTTAAGCCTAGCCATGCATCTCAAATCTCTCACAAGTTCTGGTACCATTTATAAGTGTAATCAGGGGTTTGGGAGGTGAACCATTTACAAGGAGTGGCCTAGGAGATGAACCATTTACAGGATTTCTATGTCCATAAGAGACATAGGTGCAAAACCAGGTTTGAATTTCCTGTCCAAGTTACACTTGAATTAGGTTAGGGAGGAACTCTACTTCATGACCTTCTACTATGATTTACTTAAAGTTGATCAAGTGAGGTGCATGTAGTTAAGTGCTGTAACTGTATGGTGGCAATCTGTGAATGAAATGACAGATGACTGGTGTGTGTGTGTGTGTGTGTGTGTGTGTGTGTGTGTGTGTGTGTGTGTGTGTGTGTGTGTGTGTGTGTGTGTGTGTGTGTGTGTGTGTGTGTGTGTGTGTGTGTGTGTGTGTGTGTGTGTGTGTGTGTGTGTGTGGAGAGGAGGGTGATGGTTGAATGTCATTTGTTTTAACAGGGTGGCTGACTTAGTCTTTAATTTGGCTTTGCAGGCTTACTGTGTGCATACTATTCAAATGCTATAATTTAAGAATTGTGATATGATTTTGCTGTCAGATTTTGGTTTACTCATCCAAGGTTTATTGATTTACTTCATACTTTGTGCAGATGTAAAGTAATTAATGCAAACTTATAAGAAGACTCCGTATGTGGTATAGGACCTAAAAGCTTTCTATTCTGAAAAGGAGCTGCTGTGATTTAAAAGGCCAGTGCTATGATTTGTAATGATCACAGATTGTCACAGTATGAGTCTCATAAAAGTTAGTCTGTGATCACAGTAATGTCTTATAACTAGCTTTGGAGGATTTTATGAGGGATCTCAGCTTCTTACTGATGTTGACCAGGGAGTTCCTCCAGTCAAGGGATTTTACTCTTTTTTGCAACAGTTTCTTTCTTCTGTTGTAGAGTTTATTTATGGCAAAGGACCACCAGATTGGCTTCCTTTTTTTGGAGGATAGCATCTTGGTTCTATTAGGGATAGCATGATCCATGCACTCGTGTAAGTGCTTATAAAGTGCATTTGTGTAGGATTCAGCAGTCATACCTCTATTGTCCGTCTGCATGGGTGTCATGAAGTTTGCCACTTCTGTCTTAAAAAGTGAGAAATTGGCTTTGGAGAAGTTTTTTATGGTGGTTTCCCTAATTGGGGGTGGGGACGGGATGTGGATGTCTAGGGTGATTAGCTTGTGGTCGGATCTGACCAATGAGGAATTGACCTCTGGTGTGGAACACTGGTTGCCCATGTTGGTAATGAGCAGGTCTAGTATATTGCTGCCCCTGGTGGGGGTGTGAATAAGTTGATCCAAGGCGTTGGAATTTATGAATTCCAGAAAACGTTGAGCAAAAGAGTTGGTACATGAGTAGTTTTCCCAGTTAATGTTGGAGTTGTTGAAACCACCCATTATTAGGGTGTTGGGTTGTACCCTAATACTTTCCAGTGTATCAAGAAATGAGGAGTGGGAATCCTGGGGCATGGTGGGGGGTCTGTAGGAAGCTACAATTTGGATTGTGGTCTTGCCCAGAGTTAGTTGCACTTGGATAATCTCGGATGCATTATGCTGTGCAACTAGACTGGAGGTGTGGATATCCTTAATGAATATGGACACAGCTCCACCTTTAGTGCTTCGTTCTGGGTTAGGTGGCCGAAAGGTGTTGTATGAATTATAGCCTGGTAACGCAGGGATGCTCTCTGGAGCTTTGAACCAGGTCTCTGTCACTGCACAGATGATGATATTCTCCATTTTAAGGAGTGCCTCGAGTGAGTGCATTTTGAGGTTTATCTATTACGCTGGCGAATTTGTCATTTGAACCTTGCCTAAAAAAGGCACTATAGGGGTGGCAAGAGCCTTAGCCAGTATCCAGAATCCCAAGGGCAACAGGTGAAGGCCATCTCTGGTAAAGCATCGTGGTCTGTCAATCATGTCGTCCCAGACAGATAAATACTGGATCCCCTTAAAATGACACCAGAAGCTTAGCCAATTGTTGAAGTCAGTCATTTTGTCCTTGTAATGTGGTATCATTCTGGGTGATGGCAGGATGCTACTCAGGGCTAGGGTCATACCTGCCTGGGCTACAAGATCGGAGAGCTCCTCCATGTCTCTTTTCATGTAGTCCGGGGAGGTACATCTCAGGTCATTCACACCATGGACAATGACAGTGTCATATTTGTACTTGTTGTGGAGTGACCTGAGTGCGTGAGTTATGTGGTAGATCCTGGCACCTGACAGGAAGCTGACAGTAACTTTCTCCTTGTTTAGCTTGGTGAATGGAACATCAGTGGGCCTGACTATAGAGTCACCTATGACTAGAGTGTTGGGTATGTTATGCCTTATGGGCTGTGGTTGAGTGGCACACTGACTTTGTGGGCTATGTGTCATTTGGGTTGTGTTGGGGGTGGAGTTTGCTTGCTTTTTTGCTTTGGAGGTCCCTGATGCTTGGGTAGGTTTTTATTGAGAGCCTCCGTGAAGGTAGGTGTGTGTTTCGTCTTTCTATGTGTGTGTTTTGGTGGTGTAGGTTTTGAGGGACAATGTGATGAGTGTGGTGTGGTGCAAGTGTTTACCTTCTCCTCTTAAATGTCTAGTCCAGCCTTGGGTGAAGAGAGCTTTGCTTCCAGTTTGGCTGTATAAGTGCATCTCTCACAGGCTGCAGTGTTGGGTGGTAGGAGGAGAGGGTTGTCTGCGTACATGAGGCAATTGCTGCATTTCCCCAAGATGCCCAGATTTATCAGGTAGACGTGAGAAATCACCAGGAGGTGACCCTTAGACATACCTGATAGGTGCTTATTTATTAAGTACTAAAAATTGCTTTCCTCTAGACAAGTGAGGAAAATTGAGTGCTGTAGTAATATGCAGCTTATTTAATGCTTACAATGAGTTCTGACCAAGTGCTGAGTTCAAAGAAACAGATTTGAGTGCTGAAACTAGAAAACTGGCTAGTTTTAAGAAAATTAAGCTAGAAGGCTTCCTTCCAACACAGAAAGTTTTGGGGGGCTCAGAAGCCTACAAACAGTCTAGACCACTTAGAGGAAAGGCAGGAAACAAGCTTAATTTTTTATTTTTCTTTCCCAGATGCTCTCTTTGCACACAGGAGGAGTGCCTGAAATCAGAATATTATCTCGCTGCACTCAATTGAGTGAGCAAATGAGATGGGTCCAGAAGGAGTATCCAACAACAAATTTACAAGAGGGGTGGGCAGTTTCAAAGCCACAAAGATTAAGACCAAAACAAAACCAAAGAGGGTGGGTGGGGAACTAACTGAAAAAAGCAGAGTCAAAACTTTCAGTTCAGTTAATATTCAATGCAACACAAATACATTAATTAAAATGCTGTATTATTTGAAAAAAGTGCAGATAAAAGGTACTTACATTCTCTTATATGTCCAGTTTAATACAGCTTGATCTAAGCCGGCCAAAGCTCAGATTTTAAGCAGAAAATATTCCAACAGGTACAACTTAGAAAGGCAGTAACAGGATATCAATGAATGAGACTACCCCCGACTGCAATTACTGTCTATGCAGGAATTCTAACAGGCAATAAAATCTAGCAAACACTAAATGAAAAAACAGAACCAAAAGTTCCAGTTCAGTTAATATTCAATGCAACACAAATTAAACAATTAAAATGCTGTATTACTTGAAAAAAGTGCAGATAAAAGGTACTTAAATTCTCTTATATGTCCAGTTGAATACAGCTAGATCTTAGCTGGCCAAAGCTCAGGTTTTAAGCTGAAAATATTCCAAAATGTACCACTTAAATAGACAGTAACAGGATGTCAATAAATGAGACTACCCCCGACAGCAATTATTGTCTATCCAGGAATTCTAACAGGCAATAAAATCAAGCAAAAACTAACAGAAAAAACAGAGTCAATACTTCCAGTTCAGTTAATATTCAATGCAACACAAATAAATAAATTAAAATGCTGTATTATTTGAAAAAAGTGCAGATAAAAGGTACTTAAATTCTCTTATACATCCAGTTGAATACAGCTAGAACTTTTCTGGCCAAATTTCAGGTTTTAAGCAGAAAATATTCCAAAATGTACCACTTAAATAGGCAGTAACAGGATATCAATGAATGAGACTACCCCCGACTGCATTTACTGTCTATGCAGGAATTCTAAATGGCAATAAAATCTAGCAAACATTAACTGAAAAAACAGAGACAAAACTTTCAGTTCAGTTAAAATTCAATGCAACACAAATAAATCAATGAAAATGCTGTATTATTTGAAAAAAGTGCAGATAAAAGGAACTTAAATTCTCTTATATGTCCAGTTGAATACAGCTAGATCTTAGCCGGCCAAAGCTCAGGTTTGAAGCAGAAAATATTCCAAAATGTACCACTTAAATAGGCAGTAACAGGATGTCAATGAATGAGACTACCCCCGACTGCAATTACGGTCTATTCAGGAATTTTAACAGGCAATAAAATCTAGCAAACACTAACAGAAAAAACAGAGTCAAAACTTCCAGTTCATTTAATATTCAATGCAACACAAATACATCAATTAAAATACTGTATTATTTGAAAAAAGTGCAGATAAAAGGTACTTAAATTCTCTTATATGTCCAGTTGAATACAGCTAGATCTTAGCTGGCCAAAGCTCAGGGTTTAAGCAGAAAATATTCCAAAATGTACCACTTAAATAGGCAGCAACAGGATGTCAATAAATGAGACTACCCCCAACTGCAATTACTGTCTATGCAGGAATTCTAACAGGAAATAAAATCTAGAAAACACTAACTGCAAAACAGCATCAACACTTCCAGTTCAGTTAATATTCAATGCAACACAAATAAATCAATTAAAATGCTGTATTATTTGAAAAAAATGCTGATAAACGTTACTTAAATTCTCTTATATGTCCAGCTGATTACAGCTAGATCTTAGCCAGCCAAAGCTAAGGTTTTAAGCAGAAAATATTCCAAAATGTACCACTTAAATAGGCAGTAACAGGATATCAATAAATGAGACTACCCCTGACTGGAATTACTGTCTATGCAGGAATTCTAACAGGCAATAAAATCTAGCAAACACTAACTGAAAAAACAGAGTCAAAACTTCCAGTTCAGTTAATATTCAATGCAACACAAATACATCAATTAAAATGATGTATTATTTGAAGAAAGTGCAGATAAAAGGTACTTAAATTCTGTTATACATCTAGTTGAATAGAGCTAGATCTTAACCGGCCAAAGTTCAGGTTTTAAGCAGAAAATATTCCAAAATGTACCTTTTAAATAGGCAGTAACAGGATATCAATGAATGAGACTACCCCCGACTGCAATTACTGTCTATGCAGGAGTTCTAACAGGCAATAAAATCTGGCAAACACTAACTGAAATAACAGAGTAAAAACTTCCAGTTCAGTTAAAATTCAGTGCAACACAAATAAATCAATTAAAATGCTGTATTATTTGAAAAAAGTGCAGATAAAAGGTACTTAAATTCTCTTATATGTCCAGTTGAATACAGCTACATCTTAGCCGGCCAAAATTCAGGTTTTAAGCAGAAAATATTCCAAAATGTACCACTTAAAGAGGCAGTAACAGGATATCAATGAATGGGACTACCCCTGACTGCAATTACTGTCTATGCAGGAATTCTGACAGGCAATAAAATCTAGCAAACACTAACTGAAAAAACAGAGTCAAAACTTCCAGTTCAGTTAGTATTCAATGCAACACAAATAAATCAATTAAGATGCTGTATTATTTGAAAAAAGTGCAGATAAAAGGTACTTAAATTCTCTTATACTTCCAGTTGAATACAGCTAGATGTTAGCTGGTGAAAGCTTAGGTTTTAAGCAGAAAATATTCCAAAATGTACCACTTAAATAGGCAGTAAAAGGATATCAATGAATGAGACTACCCCTGAATGCAATTACTGTCTATGCAGGAGTTCTAACAGGCAATAAAATCTGGCAAACACTAACTGAAAAAACAGAGTCAAAACTTCCATTTCAGTTAATATTCAATGCAACACAAATACATCAATTAAAATGCTGTATTATTTGAAAAAAGTGCAGATAAAAGGTACTTACATTTTCTTATACGTCCAGTTG
>NC_056744.1:860531336-860548836 GCF_019279795.1 Protopterus annectens
GTGTCAAAACTTCCAGTTCAGTTTATATTCAATGCAATACAAATAAATAATTTAAAATGCTGTATTATTTGAAAAAAGTGCAGATAAAAGGTACTTAAATTCTCTTATACATCCGGTTGAATACAGCTAGATCTCTGCTGGCCAAATGTCAGGTTTTAAGCTGAAAATATTCCAAAATGTACCACTTAAATAGGCTAGGCAGTAACAGGATATCAATGAATGAGACCACCCCCAACTGCATTTACTGTCTATGCAGGAATTCTAACTGGCAATAAAATCTAGTAAACATTAACTGAAAAAACAGAGACAAAACTTCCAGTTCAGTTATTATGCAATGCAACACAAATAAATCAATTAAAATGCTGTATTATTTGAAAAAATTGCAGATAAAAGGTACTTAAATTCTCTTATACGTCCAGTTGAAAACAGCTAGAGCTTAGCCGGCCAAAGCTCAGGTTTTAAGCAGAAAATATTCCAAAATGTACCACTTAAATAGGCAGTAACAGGATGTCAATGAATGAGACTACCCTGATTGCATTTACTGTCTATGCAGGAATTCTAACAGGCATAAAATCTAGCAAACACTAACTGAAAAAACAGGGTCAAAACTTCCAGTTCATTTAATATTCAATGCAAAACAAATAAATCAATTGAAATGCTGTATTATTTGAAAAAAGTGCAGATAAAATGCACCTAAATTGTCTTATACATCCAGTTGAATACAGCTAGATCTTTGCTGGTCAAAGTTCAGGTTTTAAGCAGAAAATGTATCACTTAAATAGGCAGTGACAGGATATCAATGAATTTGACTACTCCCGACTTCAATTATTGTCTCTGCAGGAATTATGACAGGAATAAAATCTAGCAAACACTAACTGAAAAAACACAGTCAAAACTTCCAGTTCAGTTAATATTCAATGCAACACAAATAAATCAATTAAAATGCTGTATTATTTGAAAAAAGTGCAGATAAAAGGTTCTTAAGTTCTCTTATATGTCCAGTTGAATACATCTTGATATTAGCCGGCCAAAGCTCAGGTTTTATTCTGAAAATATTCCACAATGTACCACTTAAATAGGCAGTAACAGGATATCAGTGCATGAGACTATCCCCGACTGCAATTACTGTCTATGCAGGAATTCTAACAGGCAATAAAATCTAGCAAACACTAACTGAAAAAACATAGTCAAAACTTCCAGTTCAGTTAATATTAAATGCAACACAAATAAATAAATTAAAATGCTGTATTATTTGAAAAAAGTGCAGATAAAAGGTACTTAAATTCTCTTATGCATCCAGTTGAATACAGGTAGATCTTAGCCAACCAAAGCTCAGGGTTTTAAGCAGAAAATATTCCAAAATGTACCACTTAAATAGGCAGTAATATGATATCAATGAATGAGACTACACCCGACTGCAATTACTGTCTATGCAGAATTCTAACAGGCAATAACATCTAGTAAACACTAACTGAAAAAACAGAGTCAAAACTTCTAGTTCAGTTAATATTCAATGTAACACAAATAAACCAATTAAAATGCTGTATTGTTTGAAAAAGCACAGATAAAAGGTACTTAAATTCTCTTTAACATCCAGTTAAATACAGCTAGATCTTAGCCAGCCAAAGCTCAGGTATTAAAATTATATCCAGTAAAATCTCCTTAATCATTGTTGCATTAGTTTACCTACAACTTGCATCCTCTTTTAAAACAATCCAGTCACTTACTCAACAGTATTGCTTCTTTCCAAAATGCAAAACTATAGTCATTCTTAGCGACTTCAATCTAAACTTCTCTCTTGAGCCCCCTGGCTAATGACATTTTGAAGTATCTAACCAGACTTCATCTCATTCTATTTATTACTGAACCCACTTATCTAAATCACCACTCAAATTGCCACTTCCTTCCTTCCTGGTCTAATAATTAACAACATTCCTTCTAACATTTCCTCCTTATCCATTCATTCCCCCTCATTCACTGATCATGGCTGCTTTACCTTCAGGATAAACAACTTATCACGGAAATATCCCCCAAAATGATTTCATTCAGACCACATCTTTAACTAACATTGCCAACCTTAAATCTCACCTTTCCACCCTCAACTGGGCATCTATACTTTCTTCTCATGACCCTAACTTCACAGCAGAAACATTAGCCCTTATTCTTTCATGACTTCAGGACAACTTTTTCTCCTTAATATTAGGACTGTATAAACACAACAAAAATGACTGGTTTACCACAGAACTAAAACAATGTTTTACATAAGGGATAATCTTGGTGGCATTGGAAACAAAGCATTAGCCTATGGACATATCAGTATTACATCTTACTCCAGAACCTATCCAAGCAAGGGATGCATAAACACAAAGCCAAGCATCTCAGATGTAAACAATTCACTCTTCTGAGTAAACCTAAGCAGTTTTTGAATGAGGTAATCATTGTTGTCAATCATAAACCTCCTAATAACAATATCTCTCCAGATACCCTTCAATGTTCCCAAAGTAATCTGCTGACTTTTTTAAGAATTTAGTGCACTCTCATAACTCTTGTAGATCCCTTCCCTCTCTCAACATCCTTCCTCCAGCATTCATTCCAGCTTCTTACTTTAGGCAGATCAAAGCCAAATACATTGAACCGCTACTTGACCAAATTCCCATAAACATCTCAGTATAATCTGATAAGCTAAACCCTTGGTTCATATTCTATTCTAAGGAATTCCTCACCATCCCATCTACTATGTGTTTACAGTATATGTGTTATTTGGGTCCACTTCTAAATCATGAATCTCAAAAATCTCTAAATTCAAAATACTGAAACCAAAATCTCGAAAGCTCAACATACTGAAAACTCAAAATACTGAAACTCAACATATCAAAAAAACACAGGACACCAACACTAACTATATTGCAGCAGAACTACATACAGAAACATATAAAAGACAAACCATATTAGTCTTCTCCAACTGTAAGCAGGGGGGCAAGCACCCCTGCACCCCCAGTGTGGGGGACTGCACTCTCCACACCCTGAGCTTCTTAAATATATCAACTCTGAGTTTGCATCCCACAGCAGAAAATGGCAAACATACCATTACATGCTTCATGACTGCCTGTTGTAACCTTAGTCATGTTCACTTCTAATTTGCTATATTACAACATAACTCATCTTAGTTTAGTGTAGTGCGATCTTGGAGTTGATATATTTAAGTAGCAGGGGGTGTGGGAGCACAGCCCCCCACATTGGGTGTGCAGGGGGGCTTGTCTCCCTGCCTATACTTGGAGAAGAGTAATATGTTTCTGTATGTAGTTGTGCTGAAAAATAGTTAGTGTTGGTGTCCTGTGTTTTTTTCAATACTTTGAGTTTCAGTATTTTGAGTTTTCAGTATTTTGAGCTTTCAATATTTTGGTTTCAGTATTTTGAATTTGGAGATTTTGAGATTCGAGATTTGGAAGTGGACCTGTGTTATTTACTACATAATGGTTAACATCTGGAAAACAACTTTAGCCAGACTCTTACCAAGCCAAGTAATCTGCTCAGTGCACAGGTTTTATTCCATGTATATCCTGCCTACCCTAGGAAGGATACTTGAAAAAGACTTCACATCCAACTCTTTAAATACATTCAACAATGATATTTTCTCTCCCTTAAACAACATGGTTTCTAGAAAGACTATAGTACTGTGATTGCATCTTGTTCCCTTACAGACGAGATATGACAGAATATGGATAAAGTAACCTTCCTGAAGCACTATTTATTATTCACATTAGAGTATCTTATCTTAAAGACTACGGCATCCTTCTAAGTAATTTGAAAGAGATTGGTATCAGTCCTCAGGCCACCTCTTGGTTCCAAGACATTTTAACCAACAAAGTCTTTAGAATCAAGAATGAACCTTTCATTTCTACTGCTATGTCTTTGCACTATGATCTTCATCAAGGCTACAATATTGCTTCTTTACTTTCGTTTTCAGTCTTCATTAACAAACTGCCAAATGGTCTGCCCCAGTTTCCATTAACATTATATGCAGATAACATGACATTTTCAGGACAGGCCTGTTACATGCTGACATACAATCTCAACTCCAATAGGACTTTCACACTCTATCCTCATACCAGAACCAGAACCTTAATATTTTTTTACTCATCAAATCCTTGTTAAGAATCATATCTACCTGCTTATTTAAGACTTTAACAAAGTTCCAGCTGAAACAGAGATTTCATTCAAATACTCAGACATTTGATTTTACTGAATTCTAAATTTTCAGACACATTGCAATATTTGCTATTTACTATACTATGTTCAAAAGATATCACATTTCTATTTCTTCCTATAAGAACTGCTATAGGGTTTTGCTCAACTTGACTATAACCTTCCCTGCCAAAACCTTAATCAAAATATGAAAGCCCTATAGACCAACTCCAACAAAATTTGTGTTTTCATCAACTTCCCTAGACAAGAAAATCACTGTCAAACCAACAGCAAAGTCAAATGGTTGCCCCTTAAGAAAGAACTGACTCATGTTTAGGTTATGTATTATTTAAACTCGTACATTAATAAACCTACACTCCTCATGTTGCAAAACTCACCAGTAAAATTCCATCCTACAACTACAGACGTAGTAATCAGACAGGTTAAATTTTACATGCCCTCAAAACAAATGGCAATGCACTAGCTACAGCTTCTCAGTTCTAGCCCCTACTCTCTGGAACTTTCATCTCTAAACTTAAAAACCTAATCTTTTATCCTAAATTCAGACATAATTCTTAAGTATTTATTCTCAGAGAAGGCTGTTGTAATTGCCTCCACAAAGGTGACATCTTTTGAACTTTCAGTTCCTTCCAGTGCATCACTTTGCACACCTTCCTTAATTTTTCTCCTTCAGCTGTGCTACTTTCCACTGTTCCCTTTTATTTTTCTTTCTTCTTGTATCTTACTTCCACTTTTCTCCTACTCTTTCTAAATACCTATTACTATATGCCTTTGCTGAGTTCTTCTTTTCTTCTCCTTCCCTACTCCCTCTTTTAGGTTGTCTTCCATATTTGCTTACCTTTCTTATTCTGCCTGCAAACCTATTAACAACTCAAGCACTACAAATCTTCTGTATAACATCTGTTTGACTCCATTGTTGCCTTTAACACTAAGTTTGTTAACATTGTTTTTTTTCTGTTTGAAAATATTTTTATTCATTTTCAAAAAGAAAAACATGTATACAGGTTATTTATGACAGTAAAGTATTTACAAATTATTTAAACAGGTTAGCTAAAAGCAGTAAACAGATTTCAGCATTAAAACCAAAATAAAGTATTTACAAGGGTGTCTATTACTGACATATAATCGACTTTCTATACAATTGTTTCCCATTTATAATTTGCTACAGTCATTACTCTCTAACATTTCAATTACTTTTTCCCGTGCTATATATAATGATGTCGTTTTTCAGTTCTTTTAATAGTGTTAATTTCCAATTGCGATACTGCTGACACCATATTCCTGTATTGCTTAAAAGTTGGAGAAGCTTTGGATTTCCAGTTTGATGTAATGTTCTTTCTTGCAATGGTTAGGAGAGTCCACAAGATTACATATTTTGTTCTTGGTACACAGTCAGGTACAGGTATGTTAACCAAAATAAGAGATTTAGAACATTGGTTTATTTTTGATTGATACTGCACCTATTTTTTTCTCTCTTGGGCTGAGTTTCAAATTGGTCCACTGTGATCAGGGCTATATTTTATATATAAAAATATATATATATATATATATATATAGAGAGAGAGAGAGAGAGAGAGATAATAGATTTGTTTTGTTAGTCAATTATATTGGGTTGGTTGTGTGTACATACTGTCGTTAGAATAATTCAGTTTGTTGTAGTGAAAATGTTAGATGCTCTATATGTTCATTGGTTCATAGGTGTGTGCTAGGCTAATGGCCCTGGAGCCTTTACAAGCCTAGCCCATAGGATTAGCCTGGTATCGTGCCACCTGACCTTAGTTCCCAGTGCCTCTGTCGAGTAAAGCCACTGGAGTGATCCCTGGGATGAATTTTCTATTTCCCATCCACTCATCAAGATTTCTCTTGAAGAGGGCCAGTGAGGTGCTCTGCTTGACATGTATGGGAAGCCTATTTCATGGCATGGGCAGTCTCTGGGTTATGAACCTGTCCTTCCAGCATGTTCTGTTGATAGTGGTAATGAGGTTGAGGTCTCTGGAGTGTGTGGTGTGGAGGGATTGGGATTTCTTTAGATGCAGCATTTCTAACAGAGCTGGGTCAGACATGGCTTTGTAAGTCAAGTAGAGATCAATCACATTCATACATTCACCTTCTTTCTTACTCCTGCCCAATTCTTTTATGATTTACAGAAACTAATATCTCTGTTGGTCATAATAATTTTTGTTTCTCATTTTCACTGCATTCCTTTGATAGTTTTTCTGCCTTGCCTTTCGTGTCCATACCTATTGTTAAAAAGCATATACACCTTCACCAGACCAGGATTTCTTGTTTAAGATGTATATAAGGAAAATAGTACTACGGACATAATTAAAAAATGTTTTGAATGTTGGTGATCGATTTTAAGTGCTTATACATGTTTACAAACTTCAGTAAAATGTTTGGCAATGTGCTACCTCAGGCTACTTGTGTACTTTTATGCATCTGTGCAAAGAAATTTGTGGCAATATTTTGTGGAAGCCTGAATGACATACAGTGTAAAACAAAACGTGACTGTGAGTATAGAACAGAAATCTGAAGTGGGAAGAAATTCCTAAATTATAGTCTACATGCTAATACCAATTATTTGATGGCATATAGGTTACTTCCAGGCCTTCTGCAGTATTTGCAAGATCACTGTCCACTTTCTCTTTCTGGGAAATTAAGGCCACTATCTTCAGCATCTCCTTTCTCTCCACTGCACTTTTGACCAGTACTGGCACTTTTAGATGCTTTTTACATATATCTCTGTCCACGCCTGTCTTAATAAAAGCAGGCAGTATTTACTCTGAGAGAATAAATCGTGGTTACAATGTTCATATCTGATGCAGCAGCAGTTTCATTACAAGATGTGCATTAAGCAGCGTGTTGGGTTACTTTTAACTCTGTCATCGCTTCTTTCTCCTTTTGATTAGAAGTGTATCATTTTAAAGGGATTTAGCACCAGTGTGAAACACCTTTGGGGGGACCTCACAACTTCTTGTGATTTGACTGCAGGAAATCCTTGAGTGTGCTTTGACTGCAGGAAAAATGTCCCATGAAAACTAATTCCAGTAAGTTGTGGCCAGCACCCAGACACATGTTTACCATATGTACTTGACTGGAAAATTCTTCAAACTGAAATGATTAAAGAATTTAGGATAGGCTGACTTTCCAATCATTAATAGTTTTGGTATATGTGTGCTAACTGTATTTTATCAGGCAAAACTCCAATCTGTCCTTAGTTTTTTAATGACCTAGAACAACAGTTTCACTTTTTACTGTCCAAGGATTAATCAAGACCATGTGCTAAAAACACCTCTGTCACAGCATTATTGTAAAATTATCTCTACTGAGAGACTTTTATTCATCCTCAGATTGCAAAGACATTCATGAAAATGTACTATTACAGAATTGGCTGTCAGTAGCCTGCCAGCTATCTTAAGGCATGGTACATACTGAATCAAAGCAGTGATCATTGACTGCAGTGCCACAATCACCAACACCATTACTATCAGGATGGACCTGCAGGTCTTTATGCTTGAAAATGAGATTGGAAATATGTTATTAGTTATCCATTGGTGATCAAACTAAACAGGGACTTTGCTTTGTTCAGATACTCAGCAGTGAATTTGTATTGCTTTTCAGGCTTCAGATGAAACATTCTACAGAATGCTATTTCTTTTATTTAGCATTTTTCTTTATGTCAGACACTGAGGATTTTCTAGCACAGATGCAGACAACAGCATCACAGGATTTTGACCATCTAAGTACTCGATGATTACAATTATTTAGTGTTTTTCCTTGCAATCATAATTACAAAATGTGAGAATGAGGAAAACTGCATATGTTTTACTGAATTGTTTTATTTGCTTGTTTTACTCTTGCATATTTTTCTTAACATTTCCAAAGCAGGAGGCTCTATTATACACGTGATAAGCACACAGGCAGGAAAACCTCATAAACACTCCCAAATCTTTGCATTTTCTTAAAAACCTTCATCAGATGCAAACCCATTCATGTGATTAATGACTACATTTATAGTCACATCAATTTAAGATATCCAATAATAAATCATCTTCTTTCGGCTGTTCTCGTTAGAGGTCGCCACAGCAGATCACCTGTTTCCATTTCTTCCTGTCCTCTGCATCTTGCTCTGTCACACCAACCACCTGCATGTCCTCTCTTACCACATCCATAAACCTTATCTTAGGCCTTCCTCTTTTCCTGTTACCTGGTAGCTTCATTCTTAGCATCTTTTTCCCAATATACTCAGCATCCCTCCTCAGCACATGTCCAAACCAATGTAATCGTGCCTCTCTGGCTTTGTCTCCAAACCTTCCAACCTGGGCTGACCCTCTAATATACTTATTCATAATCCTGTCCACCCTCGTCACACCCAGTGCAAATCTTAACATCTTTAATTCTGCCACAGCCAGCTCAAACTCCTGCCTTTTTATCAATGCCACTGTCTCCAACCCATATAACATAGCTGGTCTCACTACCCTCTTGTGGACCTTCCCTTTCACTCTTACAGGTACTCATCTGTCACAAATCACTCCTGACACTCTACTCCACCCACTCCATCCTCCCTGTACTCTCTTCTTCACCTGTCTTCCACACTCACCGTTACTCTGAACTACTGACCCCAAGTATTTAAACTCATCCACCTTTGCCACCTCTACTCCTTGCATCCTCACCATTTCTCTATCCTCCCTCTCATTCGCACACATATATTCTGTCTTAGTCCTGCTGACCTTCATTCCTCTTCTCTCTAGAGCATATCTCCATCTCTCCAGGGTCTCCTCCACCTGTTCCCTACTCTCACTACAGATCACAATGTCATCTGCAAACATCATAGTCCACGGGGACTCCTGTCTGATCTCGTCTGTCAACCTGTCCATCACCATTGCAAATAAGAAAGGGCTCAGAGCTGATCCTTGATGTAACCCCACCTCCACTTTAAACACATCCATCACTCCCACCGCAGTCCTCACCGCTGTCACACTACCCTCGTACATATCCTGTACCACACTTACATACTTCTCTGACACTCCTGACTTCCACATACAATACCACAACTCCTCTCTAGGCACCCTGTCATATTCTTTCTCTAAGTCTACAAAAACACAATGCAACTCCTTCTGACATTCTCTGTACTTCTCCATCAACACTCTCAGAGCAAAGATCGCATCTGTAGTGCTCTTTCCTGGCATGAAACCATACTGCTGATCACTAATCATCACGTCCCTTCTTAACCTTGCTTCCACTACTCTTTCCCATAACTTCATGCTGTGACTGATCAATTTAATCCCTCTGTAGTTACTATAATATTTAATATTTGTTTAGTGCTGTTTGGCTATTGGATATCTTAAATTGATGTGACTATAAATGTAGTCATTAATCACACGAATGTGTTTGCATCTGATGAAGTTTTTTATGAAAACGCAAAGATTTGTGTGCATTTATGTGTTTTTCCTGCCTGTGTGCTTATCGTGTGTATAACAAAAGCCTCCTGCTTTGGATCGGTTTGGCTTCGTGCTTCTGTTTACTGGTGACATTTTACCAAGTTTTTTCTCCTTTTTGACTTGATCACTGCTTTTCTTAATATTTCTATATTATTCGTCACTTAATTTAAGTTGCAGTGAACTAATTCCTGCCAGTCATGCAGTCTGTACACTGTGAATGCCTACATTTCCTTGTTTTAAAACTAAACACAGAAAGTAATGTTCCTAAGGTGAATTTAGCATTGTGGAGCTTGCAACTTGAGATTCATCCAGCTTCACTTTAGAACCTTTCTAAAGATGGATTTTTTTTTGTTTATTCTTTTAATGCATGTAAAGCTTCTCCCCTGTTCTGTATCTTTACAACCCAATGTTTGTTTTCAGCTATATGTTAGTATGTTCTAACCAACATCAGTCAATATACTGCATTTATTTTAAAGTTTTATAACATATAATTAATAATTGGTAAGCGGCAGTACAAATAGTTTTATCAAGCACAACTTTTGATACTGAATAACACTAACTTATAAGCTGTCACCTCTGTAAGAGGAAAATTAATAGAAACTGACTGATATTGGCCAATATCTGTTCAAGCTGGTGGCAGTTCATAAATGTGCTAATGATCTGATTTCAGTGTCAAGAATAAAGGAGATTTCCATTGTGTTGTGGCCAAATGTCCTTTGCTGTATATTATGTTTCGTGCTGGATGGCAGCCAAAGAAGGTAATGGTATTTGGTTTATTTATGTATATACGTACGACTTTGTTTATATAATAGCCCATTTCTTTAGGACATCTCTGAGAACTGGAATATTCTTTGATGTTGAAATTTTAGTACAGAATGCCATATTCATAAAATGACAGAAAAAAAGCCTTCACAGGGAAGCTAAAAACTGTTGCTGTGTTATCTACTCTTTCTAAGCATTTGAAAAACTTGATGCAATACAAATAAAGGTGCTGCGGTAGCGATGTCGTCTCACAGTAAGTCGCTGTCCAGTTCGATTCTCAGCTAGAGCGTCTTCTGCGTGGAGACATGCGTGAATGGGTGTACCTTCGTTGAAGGTTGTGAGTCAGGGCTGGTAACTTGGCACGTAAAAATCAACTACCAATCATTAGCAGACTGGAGTTCCGCTGTGACGACCCCTAACCGGGAAAGGCGAAAGACACAACAACTACCTGGAAGAAGAATATGTACTTAAGAGACAAAAAATAGACTCAGAAAAGGATGGAGTGTGGAAATTGCTGTAAAAAGTTCCATCAAATTGTTCAAATGCATGTTGAAGCAAAACATGTTCCATTCTTTGTACAAGTTAAAATGTTTATCTGCTGTTGTCCAACGTTCTCTCTTACCATTGACTTCTGAGTGTTACTGTTGTTGTAAAGGTATAAAAAATATGGTTCAGTTTACTACTACTACTGATGATGTACTACCTAAAGTGCTGCCGTTTTTCTAGGGTGTTTTGGGGTTTAGTGCTGGACCCATAGTATTAAATAGGTTTATAGTCCAAAGTGCTGATGGTACATAACTACTAATGTTCTGTTATAGACAAGATGTCGAGTTATGTTATATGTTAACTGAAATATTGAAGATCCACTAAAACTCAAACAAAATGTGGATGTAGAGAAGTGGGTTAATCTTTAACAGTAGGTAAACAAAAGGGATACACATTAGGGTCATTGTACTGAGATTAGGGATGTAAATTCCAAAGTTACTAAGACAGGTCTGATTTTTACTTTATGTTTCACTGACAGAATTTAGGGCTCACGTTAATGTGTTAGTTCAGACTTTGTATTTTGGCCTATTTTCACTGAAACATGTAGCCTTTTGTTTAGACTGGGAAACCAGGAAACAGCTTATGGTTTCTCTTTTGTTAACTAAAGTAGATTTTATTTACTTTAATCAGTGGATTTTGCAAACAATATTATTCAAAACTTGTTATACTTTGTTAAAATGTATTACAGAAGCAAATGCCTAACACATACGCTCATAAATTCTTAATAAAATTATGGCAAATGAGCCAATTGAAAAGCTCAGCCATATCACACAGCACTGCAGGGAGACTAACACTTTCTTCCATAAAGCAGATTTTCCTCACATACCTTAGGTAAAAATTTCTGATCACTCATCCAGTCGTCCAGTCACAAAGGCTGCTAGGAAAGTTCTGTGCTTGACAGGTAAGGGCAGCCTATCGACATATGGGGAATTTGTTGATTTTGGTACCTGTTGCAGTATTTAGTGATGTTGATGTTATAGTACAGGTTTATGGCTCTAGAATGGGTGTTTGCTTTAACATCGATTTTGTTTAGGTAAAGGAGTCTGTGAATGGGTGTTCCTTCATTGAAGGCTAGGCATTAGGCCCGGCAAGCCAGCACGTAAAAATCTACTGCCAATCATTAGCGGACCGGAGTTCCGCTGTAGCGACCCCTAACCGGGAAAAGCCAAAAGACACAAACAAGAGTGCTGGGTCACTCATGGTAAGGGTTAATCAGAGATCACCCCTCAGGAGTCTGTATAAGGGACAAGGCTTTTAATATATCAGAATAGCTAAGGGAACTGAGACCTGAGATATTTGGTGTGACTAATTTCATGAACTTTAGTTATGCCCAGATTTAGAGAAGGAGCCAATTCCAGTCATTGCTTTTATAACCAAAACATTTGGAGACATTAAAATGAATCAACATGTTTTATTCTGGAAGCTAAATACAGGAAATTAAATGATGCTTCTAGAAACCATCCAACACAGGGTTATTGAAACAGTGAAGAATATGGAGGGGTTCTGAGATATGAGCAAAAACTAGGATATCTGGGGATACACATATTGTAAGAGAGTTGAGATAAGTAAATATAATTTGATAAAAGAGAAACCACTTGTTGAGCAGAAACAAGTTTACTGAAGTAAATATAAAAAGTAAGCGCTTTCGTCAGGCACATAGACCAAACTTCTTCAGACAATGGAATAATATAACAGTTCAGCTTATATACCACTCCCACCCCCAATAATTACTTACTCAATTGAAATTAGTACAATACAATTGAATTGAATAAAATCACTAAATACTGTCTGTGCACATCAAAACACTAAAAAATCCAACCTACATGTTCTTAAACTAAATAAAAATAATAATGAAAATGTATGTATACAAATTTAAATACATGCTACTCACACACTTTTTAAAATAAAAAAATATTTTATCTATCCAATACTCTCAGCTTCAATTTGCTACTGATAGAAATAGTGTCATTCAACCCTGGGGTAGTATGGTCATTAAGGAAGACTTGCCATCAAGTCTCCCTATCTTCCAACCATAATTTCCAAGGTCCCCCTCGCTCACCCTTCCTGACCTGTTGTAACACCACAAATTTAAACACATGGTCAGGAAAAGTTTTGATGTGTCTGTATAGGGCATTTTTTTCTTCTCTCCTACGAATCTCATAAGGATGTTCATAAATACACTGACTCAATTTACGTTGAGTTTTCACAACGTAAAAACCAGGACAATGGGAACAAAGAGCAGCATAAAAACACCTTGGGTATGAAAACTAAACTTACCCTTGATACTGATAAGTTTGTTTACAATTTTAACCTTAGATGTCATTAAAATATTCTTACACTGACTACACGCACCACAAGTTGTCATTTTACCCTGTACTTCACCTACCCTAGTTTGTTCCAATAAATTTTTAATATTCCTGCCCCGTCTATATACAAATTCCGTTTGTTTACCAAAACAAATACCCAACACCGGGTCACTGTTCAAAATTGTCCAATTCTTATTAATTATTGAATGCATGATACCGCTATCATTAGAAAATGTTGTAACCAAGGGACAAGATACCAGATTCTTCATACCCCCAGTATTTACATTGACCAACTCCACAATCACCAATATTTGTTATGTCAACATTAATAGGTGAGTAATCTATATTGTCATTTAATTTATTCAAAATAGGCCTAAAATGACCACTAATATGTTTATCTATTACTTCCTTTTTAATACTATTAATCAAATACTTAGGGTACCCCCTGTCCAAAAACATTTGACACATAAAATCACATTCTTCTATAAAGTCATTATAGTTGGACACCATCCGGGCTGCCCTAACTAACTGACCCTTGATTATACCTCGCTTAACATGTGCAGGATGACTACTGTCAAAGTGTAACATACTGTTAGAAAATGTTGGCTTCCTGTAAATTTTAGATTGCAATCCATCCCTTGTCTTAATCAAGTTAACATCTAAATAAGAAATCCCATCTACTCCTATGGTATAAGTAAACTTCAAAAATGTGGAACTTCCATTGACAAAGTTCATAAACTCTACTATGTCCTCCTCTGAACCTTTTCAAGCTATAAACAAATCGTCCAGGTATGTCAAGTACAAGATGACATTACTAAACAAAGGAGAGGAACACAAAAAGGTTCTCTCCCACCAGGCCATGACAATGTTTGCAAAAAGTGGACCACATGGGGAACCCATAGCTACCCCCACCAATTGTTTAAAGTTATGACCCTCAAGAAAATACAATTATTCCTAAGTACCACCTACATAAGTTGTGTATACATATTATTGACAGGCTGAGGTAACCCGAAGTCTTCAAACAAAAGTTCAGAAAACCATTCAAGGCCAATATCCTGAGGAATACAACTGTACAAATCTTTAACTTCAATTGTAATAAAAATGACCTTCTGATTGATTACATCAATTTTATTACACTTATCCAAAAATTGCCACGAATCCTTGCACAAATGAGGGATGGCTCTAACTTTCTCCTTCAACTTATAAGCCAAATATTTTGCAATATAACTAGTTTTAGACCAAGATGAATCAACTATTGGTCTGAGGGGTGGATTACCCAAATCCTTATGGATTTTAGTGATACCAAATATCCCCGGAATTTTTGGAATATCAGTGAGCATATAATTATACTCATCCAGATCAATTTGGTCCTGCATCAACAAATCCAAAAGGTCACTGTCTATCCTACTGTATGAAATGTTCACTTCATTCAACGAAGCTTCAGTGTACGTGTCACCATACAAAATTTCAAACATTTTTTGCACATAATCAGATTTATACATAATGACCAATCCCCCCTTATCTGGTTGCATGATCAGTAAGTTCTCATTTCTTAATTCAGTTAAACAATCATTCTCTACCTTTGACAAATTGGCATCCAACACATTATTCCCCAAAAAATGTCGAAAATCAGTCTCACACATTTTTTCAAAGGTTTTAATAGCATAGTGGAGATCTGGGTTATAAGTACTGGCATTTTTAAACAGTAATTATTAACATTGAAAGCATCATTGCCATTTCTATGTATGAATTTCAAACTGAGTCTGCGTATGTATATTTTTAAATCACAAATAAACTGACTAATATCGCTTTTATCACTGATAACAAAATTAAAACCCTTACAGACCACATCAGCATGTTTAGCTGAAAATACATGATCAGTAAAATTGAATACTTTGAAGTCCTTTTTAGAGTTCAGAACAATATAAGGTTTAGTAATAGTTTCTGTACTCATCTCCTGTTCCTGGTAAACTGGCCAAACTTCTGCCCGTACTGTCTCCAATTCCCTCCCTGTGGGTATGGGTTCCACTGTTGGCGTGCTCGGTTCTTCAGCCTCTCGGAGCGTCTCAGCCCCAGCTGGTCCAAAAGGCCCCCATCATCGAGGTTGGTAGCTACATTAGTCTCTGCATTGGTTTGTTGTATCGTACCCTGCTGTCGTCCACCCTGTACAGGTGAGGGATAAGCATATCCACCCTCATAAGCATGTCTATCCCTCTCCAATTTTTTGTTTTTTTGACTGGCTATCACAGAAACAATCCCTTCCACCTGCTGAAACAAGTGATCATAAGCAAACTTACGTTGTTCCCACATGTCCCCATGTCAGATCCTCTCATCCAACACACGAATCTTCTCCTGTAATCGCTCCAACACTGTGTTGTTATGTTTGCACATTAATTCCAATAACTCGCAGCCAGGGTGATTAAATAAGGCCAAGAGTTCCTGATGATAACATGAATGTGGAACGATCCCATTCGGAAACTTCCACATATGAAGGCCCTTTGGAATGTGTTGCACTTTGAGACATTCCCGAAAATAAAAATTCTCCTGTTGAATTTTCTTATATTCCAATAGTTTGTTTTTATATTCCAAAAAAAGTCCATCAAGACTGGGAACCCCGCCTTGATGTTCGCAAATGGAAGATACTTCGTCTTGAAGCCAACGAACAAGAGATTCTGTAGTAGCCATTTTGAAATTGTTAACTCCACTCACCCCATTGTTAACGCTATGTACACCACCAGATCTGGCAACGGGAACTTCCTCAATAGAAGGCGTATTGTCTCTTAAGAGTTGAGGGGTATTATTGAAATCATGCTCCCTTGTATGTCCGTTACTGTTGCCACCTAAAGAGCCACCAACCAAGCCCCTTGAGGTAGAACCAACCTCCAACAGCGGAACACCATCCCCAAGCACACCGGGAGGTTGGAAGGTTTCACGTTCAGCGATGACATCACATTGCTGGCCGTTACCATTCTCCACTGAAATCCTCGGCAATAACTGCTGAACCAACACAGTAAGATTATTTACTGAATCCTTGAGTTTCCGAAACTCATCCACAGATACTGAATCGCTTCCCTCAGCCATAAGGTGGTTTCCAAAAAGAACTCAGAAAAAACAACTGAAAACTGATAACAAATGATAAAAAAGAAACCACTTGTTGAGCAGAAACAATTTTACTGAAGTAAATATAAAAAGTAAGCGCTTTCGTCAGGGACATAGACCAAACTTCTTCAGACAATGGAATGATATAACAGTTCAGCTTATATATCACTCCCACTCCCAATAATTACTTACTCAATTGAAATTAGTACAATACAATTGAATTGAATAAAATCATTAAATACTGTCTGTGCACATCAAAACACTAAAAAATCCAACCTACATGTTCTTAAACTAAATAAAAATAATAATGAAAATGTATCTATACAGATTTAAATACATGCTACTCACACACTTTTTAAAATAAAAAAATATTTTATCTATCCAATACTCTCAGCTTCAATTTGCTACTGATAGTAACAGTGTCATTCAACCCTGGGGGAGTATGGGCATTAAGGAAGACTTGCCACTTTATATTTACTTCAGTAAATTTGTTTCTGTTCAACGAGTGGTTTCTTTTTTATCATTTGTTATCAGTTTTCAGTTGATTTTTCTGAATATAATTTGAAACACAATGCATTTTTAGTGGGTCAAGTAGGAGGGGCAGGATTCAGGAGGAGGAACAGAGGAAGGTAGAATGAGTCATACATAGAACCTACTAAGAGGGCAATTCAGGATGGACTTGAGGAAATAGCAATTCACAGACAGTATGGTAGGACTCTGGAACATGCTGCCTAAAGCAGCAATATAGTGTAAGACAACAGAAATATTCAAATTAGGTAGAAAAGATCAAGGAGAAGATTAGACAATGATACAGAGTGAGTATCCATAAGGGAGTGAACTGTAATATCCAGATCGGAAAAAACATCCCTCTTTTATCAGCATGGAAACATATTGTGGCTTTGCTTGGTAACCGATTAGAGTGTAGCTAGTACATAGCAGCTGCTGCCATTTTGCTGAGGAGCTGATGGCCCATAACTCCCTAACATTTACAGTGCTGCTCCTTCTATCTAAAAGTGAGGTGGTTAATTTTAACATATTTTTGACTTTCTTGTCATTACATCTCCTTACCTGCTGTCATCTGATTTTTAAATCATTACTGATTCTCTCGCTTGCAGATCTACTGTGATCAAACTTTAACAA
>NC_056744.1:860553836-860581336 GCF_019279795.1 Protopterus annectens
AGAAAAGAAAGTCTCTGTTGCTCTATTTTTTTCTTTTTTTTTATTAAAAAAAAAAGTTTTGGACACTTTATACCAACAGAAAAAAGTCTGGGCGACCGGACCTTTTTCCGTTGGTATATTGTGGGATTTACAATGGGCACACTGGCCAATCAGCATACACTTTTGGAATATTAATGGGAGGTCATTGTATAATGAAGGAGTTATTACTCTGGGTTTCTGTGATTAGTGTGCATTTGTGTGAAGCTAGCTGGAATACTATGTGGCAGTTTTTAAGGCATTCAGCAAGTTGAGGTGCACACAGTCAACAAAGATGCTGTATCTGATAGATATTGAGGTCTTCTATAATGGAAATTAGTGTGTGTATGTGTGGAGGAAGGGATTGTAATGTATGTAAAAGTAGCATACATCACAAACATCAGTTTTGTATGTAACAAGTAACTGCCTGTGGTAGTTTGAGCAGGATATGTGTGATAGCAACTAATCATTGGCGCAGTTGTGCAGCACGGAGCTTTTCTGCCTCACAGCTCTTGGTTCTCTAGTTTAGATTTTGACTGTGATGCCTTCTTTGTGAAGTCTGCATGTACTCCCTGTCTGGCTGCAAGTTTTATCAGGTGTTCCTCTTTCCTCCCTCAGGGCTCCAAGTGTATAATTTATGCCTGTAGCCATTGGTGATTTTAATATCACCTCAAATCTAACAACAAATGGGTACACAGAAGGTAACTGGAAGGGTAGGAAGGTAGGCACTATTGCCAGATAGGACTTATTTAAATATCCTTGTAAGCATTTGTTATCTCACTTTATTAGGAACTACTAATGTGTTAGCTTTGAACGTTAAGCTTTTGACACGTTATTTTTCCTTGAAAGAAAAATAAAAGACTGAATTTCAAGTTACAGAAATGAGCAAAACAAAAATGGGTCATGTAGGATAAACTGAAGCAGACACAAAATGTAAACAGTGCCAATCTTGTAAATTACCACTAAATTAATGAAAGATACAAATTCTATCCAGATATCGAAGACTACAAAGGAATGAAAAATAGGCTGTATAAAAAGGATGCTACTAAATAAAGATGGAGATGTGAAATATCAGCTAAAAGACAAAATATGGTTGTAAAACTGAAATCAAGAAAGAAATAACAAAAAATAAAAACAACCTAGAAACTCATGAAGATGGTTTTCTTTAAGTATGTAGAGGTGGTGAGGCAGACTAGAATAAATAAAACTAAAGTGATGGATATATAAAGGAAAGTTAAGAGGGGCTGGCTTATGCTATTGCCATTACAAATACCTATAAAGAAAATAAAAATACTGAAGTTAAAGAATACATTTCTTATGCAGCAGAACAAGGAAATAAACAAGAATAAACACTAAGAATCAGAATCCCAAGAATGAAATGATACAAATGATAGGGCCAAATTGTTTGAGCAATAAAAAAAAATCCAGAAAATTGTGACACTTTAAACAAGCACTGTTAAACATATATGCAAGCTGTTTAAAAATACAAGCAGATTGGAAAGAGTCTACTATGGTCCAAGCATAAAAGAGAAATGAGATAAGAAATAAACTGCAAACCTACAGACCTATTAGCTTACTCAGCAGGTTAGGAAATGTTGTACACTACAGATCAACCGGGGGATGATTAATATTGCAAAAGGCTAGTAGAAATGTTTCAAAAATACAATAGAAGAGGTAGATCAGGATTCACACCAATATAAAACATTATGACATCAGCAGTAACCAAGGTGGATACTGGACTGCAGATTTATGTTATTTTCTTGGATAATAGCATGGCTTTTTGACAATATGGACTGTGGAAGGCTATAGAGAGGAACTGCTGAGGCATGTTGATGAAGAATTATAAATCAAATAACTTCTAAGGAAAGAAAACTCCCATGAAAAACATGTACCTCATGGATCCATGCTGAGACCGAGATTTTTAGCATCAAGATCATTGGTGGACATCATTAAAATAAAGACTTTGTCTGTGCAAAAAATGCAGATGTTTTTAAAAATACAAAAGATGGAATGGCAAAAGAAAATAGTGAAGCAAAGCAAAATATACAGATTCGGGTAATTTGCAAGTCTAAACTGAGCAAGAATAATGTATGCTATGGATGACTTATGAGTAAAGACAGACATTTAATGAATGCAAAGCAGCCCGGCAGGTGTATAAAATACTAATACACAAAGTGATTTACATAATTATGTATCATAAGAACTTACTATAAAAACACAACAAAAGCAGACTTCCTGAAGCAAAGACAAGACCATAGGCTATTGGACAGAGGTTGCTGTCTTAACAGCTTCAGCTCACTGTCTCCTCATTAAGGATGAGATTGTACATTACTCTCCTTACTCCCTAAGGGTGAGATTGCAGATTTCCTAAAGAATATTGCTAATTCATTTGCCAATGTTTTGTTCAGATTCTCAGATTCAGAACGCCCATCCACATACTGAATCTAGAGTAACAGGTAATATTTTGATTTCTCAACTGAATTCTAGATTTCTGCTTTTTCCATATCTACTGTAAACCACTGGATAAAAGAAATGCTAAGTTATAGACTTGCTAGTTTTGATGGCTTCTATCCCCGATTTAATTTTGCTTGCAATACATCTGCTGCAAAAAACATGGAGGAATACTATTAACTCCACACTGATGTCAGAAATTTCTCCAAATATCTGAAACTCAAAATATGACATTCTGCTGTGTATGCAATGAACCACACTAGGGTTGAGTCCTACAGGTCTACCTGTTTGATTTCCTGACAAGAATGCTTCTCTGATATTTGAATAAAGATCTGCTTAAACCCTTAACTGAATCCCCCCCCCCTCTAAAAAGAGGACTATTTATTTTTGCTAAGTTTAACTAAGTTAGCTGTGGCAGGGATACAACATTCTGCACAGTTATCTTTATTCCTAATTTTATATTAGACAAAATTCTGGAACAGGCAGTAGCAACACAAGTCCCACATAGAAGTATACAGATTACACACTCACTTACAATGTGGTTTTACAAGGAACCACAGCACCTCCATAATTTTTAACTTGCCATTGTTGCACTAATAGAGAAAGTCAAGTTGATCGGGATGGCATTTTTGGACCTAGACAAACCATTCAGTTACATTCACCACACAAAGCTGTCAACAGAACTTTCTCTGTATGGGTGAGCAACCTCAGAACTTTATTGGTTTGATAGTTACCTGCTTATGAAGACCTTCCGAATACCCTATGGACAACAACAAACTCACAATTATTCTGTAGTGAATGCAGTACCAAATGGATAAGTACTTGATTCCTTCTGTTGTAATTATCCTTACCTTAATACTTGAGCTTCCACATATAAAATAGTTACTGTATGCCACTGATAAAGTCATCTGCTTCTGTGATCATTTATGTATTTCAGGTTCTTCAAAAAATGAATGATAATTTGTCTCAGCTTTGCCTAGACCTAATCCAGCGGACGCTCATTTTAGTCTGAGCAAAACCATAACCACAACCTTCAAACAGGCTTCACACCAAACAAATGGAGGACTGCAGTAGTTATCCCACTGCACAACAGCGGACTATCCATGGATCTTGTGAATTATTAAACCATAAGCCTGACTAGTCTGATATGCAAAGCAATGGAGAGAATAATCATGAATATCCTAAATGACAACATAAGTACCTACAAATCAGTTTAGGTTTGTTAAGAGCAGGTCTGGCCTACTCATCCTGGTGGACTGCTTCAATAAGGTCAATAAAGCAATAGATGAAGGCAAAGTAGTGCATACTGCCTACCTTGAAATGACCAACTCAGGCATTGCAGAAAAGCTCACTAAACTAGGCATAAACCCCTACATCACCCACTTAACAGCCATCTAGCTTACAGACAGGATCCAAGAAGCTGGAATACGTGGGTCTACCTCCACAAAAAGGCCACTTACTAGTGAGGTGCTTCAGGGCTCAGTAATGTGGCCACTCCTGTTTGGCAACTACTTCTTTGAGGTTAAGGTTAGTGTCAAAGGAGGCCACTAGCTGTGGAAGTTTGCAGATGATTGCAAATTGGGTGCAGTCATTGAATTCCTCCAAGACTCAAATATCTTCAAAGAAGGCCTGGTATAAATGCATTGCCAAGATGTTCAGTATAGTATCTTTTGGAAAGACAGCCACCCCAGCAAACTACTAAATTGACAACACACCCCTAAGAGTAGACTCTGTAATCGGGAATTTAGGATGGCATGTAGACAGTTATTTGGCTTTTGGCCATCATATACCTGCTGCAGTAATGACAACATTCTATGTTGCACAAGGTATAAGCAGGGGTATGACATCTAGGTCTAAACATGTCATAGTTCCATTGCACTGTGCTCTCATAAGACTAGTCATTGATTACAGTGCACCATTCAGAATACACCTGGCTAGGCATATACAACAACCAGAGTGTCTCCAGAGATTCCTCACAAAAATAATACATGGTGTGGAAAACACGTCCTATGTGGAACACCTCAAAGCCTTGTCTTTATATTTGCTGTCCTATAGAATGCTGAGAGACAACCTATGTGTTGCCTATAAAGCATCCTCTGATTCAGCTCTAATGGACCTGTTGCACATCCATAAAAACAAATAGCATCAGGAACACCAGTTCCAGGGACCTAAACCTTGCCTGAAACATAACCAGGACATGCTGGAGGGACAGGTATGTATCTCAGAGGATCCCCCTTCTCTGGAGCAGGCTTTTCATCCATGTGAAGCAGAGTTCATCCCTGAAATCATTCAAGCGAAAATTGGATCAGTAAATGTGGAACCATAAATGTGCCCCTGGTCTGGCACCTAAGTCTACATTAGAGAGAGGAAACTTGTAAATGCTTGGCTAATCATGTCCTAGTATATATCTTCTTCTTCTTCTTCTTCTTTCGGCTTTTTCCTGGTTAGGGATTGCCACAGTGGAACACCTGTCCGCTCATGATTGGCAGTGGAGTTTTATGGTGTCGAGTTGCCAGCCCGGCGCCCAACCTTCCACAGAAGGCACACACATGCACACACTCACACCTAGGGCCAATTTAGAGTGTCCAATCCACCTACAGCATGTCCTAGTATATATAGTCCCACAAAACCTTTGGGAACCAGAACCTATCAAATTTTATTGGGAAGAATAGCTAGGCTTGAAAAGGCCCCTTTGGCCAATAGCCTAGTATTCTACTATGATGCTATGAAGACACATTCCATACTGCACCCAAGTTGCTCATGTCTTAACATTATGAATGGAAAATACAGTATTCCCACATTCTGCATCTGATGCTGGCAGTACTTGATGCAAACCTTCATGCACGTGAGGGTTTGGTTAGACCTTGGACTTTTCAATATATTTCTACAAGAGGGTAAGCAAAGCTGGGGCACTACTATTGACATGCTACCATGTCAGCAACTTGCTGACCAATGACAAATGCTGAGCAGAAGGGCTTTAATTATAGTATTAGAAGTACAGAATTAGATATGCTTGTTACTGATAGATATAACTGAACAGAGATAATAAGAAACAGATTTATCTGCTGACAGACTGTAATATTACAGCAGAAAACATTGTTCTCCTTTTCCTGAATTGTTGAATAATTTTTGATGTTGTTAGTGTATGTGCTACTCACATTTTTTTAGGATTTTGAGCAAAAATAAGGACACGATATATGCAGTAATATATGTTAATAATTATGTTGCTGAAATGCTTAATATTATTGTGACGACCGTGCCCTGGCCCAGCAATCAAGGACCCTCAATCCTCACCATTACCACCAGGGAGGTCGTCTTATAGAAGAGGAAAGAATAACAAATACTCACAGAAAAGTACAATTTCCCTTAAGTGCACACAGAGATCACAGTCAGTCTGGGGCTGGCTGCTCCCTTGCTCCCCAGGTCCCCAATAAGACTCCCCACTGGCACAGCTATATGGTCCAGATCTCAGCCTAGCTGGCAAGCTAACCTCCAGTACCCTCTCTGTCCCACCAGTGCTTTGTGTCCCTGCCCAGGTAGCTGACACATCACACACTTTGAGATAAGTATTTATACAACTTCACAGACACTCCTGGGAAAGGCTGACACAGATTCTCCAGCTTTACCCATCCTATACGGTAGTAATTTCTGCCATGACCAGCTAACAATTATCAGCTACCCAAAGGCCCTTGAAAGGGTGTCCAGTTATTACTGTGCAATATTATTATCCTATTGGTAATGTGACTATTCAGTCCAAGGCTTTTTAGAGTGGCTTATTACAATTAACTCTATAAATATGCAATGTACGCTAGAATCTACTTATCTCTACACAAACCAGCCACAGATAAAGGTTTTAAAAATATTTCATAATAAATAATTAAAACACAAGACAATATTACTACACCACAGATATATCTAAGAGTTCAGCGATCACACAGAAACTTAAAATAATACAGTAGGACAGGTCTGATGTCAAAGAAAAACACTTAATCTAACTTTCTAATCTTTAGCTATTCTTAAGAGAAAACACAGTGCTACAATCCTACTTACAGACATAAAGAGCATAAGCAGTGCTGGGGTTGATGGTCCAAGACAAAAATGCTTCAGTCTCTCACTGAACAACAGTTTTTAAAAACATTAATAAACAGCTGTGCTAAGGCCCTCCCAAATTACATCATTTTGACACTTAGGTTTTCCCAGTATTCACATTACATCATTTTGACACTTAGTCTGGAATTCCCAGGCAAACAAACTGCATTATTTAGCAAGCTAACATCTGCTCAGGAAACTACAACAATAAAAGACATTTCACATGTACACACTAGCAATTATTCCTTAAGTTAAAACAATAGAAAGAATGTGTTCAGCTAGCCACTTCGGCACCACCATTTTGATAATTGTAACATCAAAGAACATTTGAAATGCTTGGCTTGGTTTTCCTTACAGCAGATGGCAATGTTGCAACAATCTTGATGTTCACATTTTACAGTTTTTTCTTTCATTTAAGAACATAAGCCTGTATTTTACATTTATTTATACAAATGATAGAATTATGTATCAAATTCTATTTGACTAGGCTGGCAGCCTTCGCCCATCTTTCCCCAATCTTCACATCTCTTCCCCCCTGGAGAACTCAAGCTAGTTTTTCAAGTGACCCTTGAGAAACGCCGCTTGAGAGGGTTAGGTCTATCTGAGGGTACCTCACCCCATTCCCTGTGTTGAGAGACCATCTGCATTGGCATTGCTACTCCCATTGTGGTGCTGCACTGACATATCATATGCTTGCAAACCCAGGCTCCATCTTAGCAACTTGGCATTTTGCTGACTGGCTCTGTTTAACCATATTAGAGGGTTGTGATCTGTCATTACAGTAAATTTTCTTCCATACAGATAAGGCTGACGTTTTTGCAATGCCCACACTATAGCTAGACATTCTTTTTCTTCAGCTGCATAGCATTCCTCCCTGGGTTGGAGCCTACAACTGAGATAAACCACTAGGTGCTCTTCTCCCTCTGAAGAAATCTGGCTAAGTACAGCCCCCACCACATAGTTCAAAGCATCCAACTGCACAACAAATTATTTGCTGTAATCTGGACTGGCTAACACAGAGGGTTCTCCCAAAGCTTCTTTAAGCTTCTGAAATGCCTGCTCACATGCTGGGGTCCACACTACCTTATCTGGCCTGTTCTTCCTTGTCAGGTCTGTGAGGGGAGCAGCTATGGTACTATAACTAGGGATGAACTTTCTGTAGTACCCTGCTGTTCCTAAGAATACCCTCACCTGCTTTTTGGTAACAGGTGCAGGCCATGCCTGAATAGCTTCCACTTTGGCAGGTTCTGGCCTTATCTTACCACTCCCCACTCTATGTCCTAGGTAGGAGACCTCTGACATACCCACCTGACATTTATTCAGCTTAATGGTCAGCCCTGCCCTCTGTAGTCTGCCCAGCACCTCCCTGACATGCTGAAGGTATTCTGACCAGGAATGGCTGTAGATGGCAATATCATCTAGGTAAGCAAGGGCAAACCCTCCTGCTCCTGCTAGGATATTATCCACTAGCCTCTGGAAAGTCACTGGGGCATTCTTCATCCCAAAGGGCATCTTTGTGAACTTGTACAAGCCAAAAGGAGTCACAAAGGCTGACTTCTGTCTAGCACTGGGAGTCAAGGGCACCTGCCAGTAACCCTTGGTAAGATCAATGGTTGCAAGATACTTAGCCCCACCCAGCTGCTTTAGGGCCTCATCTGTCCTAAGCATGGGGTAAGCATCTGACTCTGTGTGACTATTTAATTTCCTGTAATCCACACAGAACCTGGTGCTGCTATCCTTCTTTGGCACCATTACCACTGGCGAGGCCCAGGGACTGTTGAACTCTTGAATCACTCCTAGTTCCAACATCTCCTGTACCTCTTCCCTCAGAATCTGTCTAACACTCTCACGCACCCTATAAGGGGCCTGCCTAATAGCCCTTTGGGGTCCTGTATCCACTTGGTGCTGCAGCAGGTGGGTGCTCCCTGGTTTCCCAGTGAACGTGTCCCCAAATTTCTGCAACACTGCCTGGATTTCTCGAACCTGGGTAGGAGATAGCTGCTGGGATATTGCTACCCCTTCCACCGAGGTGTCAGCCTGAGCCTCACTGAGGAGATCAGTCCCCAGATCTCCCTCAGACTCCTCCTGCAATCCACTGCAAATGCTCAGCACAAGGGTCTCCTTATCATGGTAAGATTTCATCCATGTTAACATGGTACAATTTGTGCCCCTGCCATCTGCCTAGCACTTTCACCATGTAGTCAACATCACGTACTTTTCTTACCACTTTGTAGGGTCACTCCTAAGCTGCTTGCAGCTTGTTGCATCTGACAGGAATAAGAACCATTACCTGCTGCTCCACAGCATATTCTCTAGCTCGAGCATTTCTGTCATACCACAACTTTTTCTGTTGTTGGGCTGCTGCCAGGTTCTCCTGTGCCAAGGCCATGAGTTCCCTGAGCCTTGTCCTGAGGTTTAGGATGTATGCCACAAAAGACTCCTTGTGAGACTCACACTCACCTTCCCACTCATCTCGAATTAAATCTAGAGGTCCCCTCACCCTATGCCCATACAGCAACTCAAAGGGTGAAAAACCTGTGGATTCCTGGGGAACCTCTCTGTAAGCAAACAACAGATGGGGCAAATATTTGTCCCACTCCCTCTTAAACTGATCTGCAAATGCCCGTAGCATGGACTTGATTGTAGAGTTTAACCTCTCAACAAGACCATTAGTCTGGGGATGGTAGGGGTAGTCTTCATATGCCTCACCCCACAGGACTTCCACAGACAAGCCAGCAGGTCTGACATGAAATTGGCACCTTGGTCAGTCAGTATTTCTTTTGGGAAACCCACCCTGCTGAAAATCTCTAACAAAGCATTTGTTACCTTCTCTGCCTCAATGGAGAACAAAGCCACTGCCTCAGGGTATCGTGTAGCATAATCTACAACCACTGGGATATACTTTTTCCCTGTGGAATTTGAGGTACTCAGAGGACCCACAATATCCATAGCTACCCTCTGAAATCAATCACAGGCAAAGGCATCAAAGGAGCTCTTACCTTGTCTCCTGCCTTGCCTACCTTTTGGAACTGCTCACAGGTCCTGCAGTACCGTTACATCTCTGCAAAATTCCAGGCCAATAGAAGTTCTGCATAATATGCCTCTTTGTAAGTTTTATGCCCATATGACCTGCAAAGTGAATATCATGGGCTATGGCTAGAAGCACCAGATGGTAAGCTCTGGGCACTACCAACTGCTGTTCTCTCTCACCTTCTAGCCCTCGCTCAGGGGTCCACTCTCTGTATAGTAACCCTCTGTCCCAGTATACAGATTCCCCCTTCACTTGAGTATCAGGTACCTCCCTAGCTACCTGCCTCAGGCCTTGCAATGTAAGGTCTGAGAGCTGAGCCTGTCTCAACTCCCTCCTTGTAACCCTTCCCAGATCCCCTTCCACAGGAAGTCTGGCATCCTCTAACAGTGGTACCTCACTGTCAGCCTGGATACTACTACTCACCTCTACCTTTGCAGTTACCCTGTCCAAGGGAACATCAGTACCCACAAGCAGCTGTGGCTCATCTTCAGGCTTAGTCCTACAGCGTAGCTCACTCCCTGAAGTAACCACCTCACCAGTCCTGGCTGCATGTATGCAGTCTGTCTGGGTCTCCCCCAGGCTACCAGACCCACATGCTTGTCTCCTCGTCTCACTGTGTATAACTGCATAAGTACATGGGACTGCCTCTACTAAATCCTTCCTTCTCAGGACATCTGCAGGATGGTAGTTCCATACCCCTGTTGTCTCAAGACAACCTACTATTGGCATTTTGTTTTTCCCACTTACTGGCTCCCTCACCTTTGGTTCCCCACCTTGCCTCCATGGACATCTGTATGTCACTTGGCCCTACTGGTTGCATTCAAAACATTTCACCCTAGGTGCTGGACGTGTACCTGGACTAGTGGCTTTCCCTGCTACTGGCAGATTCTGTTGGAGCAGTCTGTGCCGCCCACCATGGGTTCCTTTAGACCCATGAGCAATACTGGGGGTCCTCATCCTGTGCAGGGCTGCCCTGCTGGCCAGGTATAGGTCTCCCTTCTTCCCCAAATCATCTTAAGTAGCACATTGTCTATCAGCTAACCAGATCCTCCTGCCCTCAGGCAAAATGCTAAGGGCTTGTTCCCTCACCAAAAGGTCTGCCAGCCCTTCAAAAGTGGTGACTTGATATTCACTCATCCAGCTATGAAAATAAGTGCTCAGTTCAGCAACATAGTCACATACATTTTCATCTGCCTTAGTCTATGCTCATGAAACTTTTTCCTATACATTTCAGGTGTTAGCTTAAAAAATTTAACAGACATTTCTTTACAGCAGTATAATCAAAACAGACAGAGTCAGGCATTTGTGATATACAAGTTACAGCTTTC
Organism: Protopterus annectens; assembly: GCF_019279795.1. NCBI lineage: Eukaryota > Metazoa > Chordata > Ceratodontiformes > Protopteridae > Protopterus > Protopterus annectens. The sequence continues at coordinate 860,564,751 of NC_056744.1, forward strand.
CCATGGAGTAAGGGGATCAGGAACCATACCCAGAGCCTTTGGTCAACACTATACTGTTTGCATACCCTTTCAAACATGTGAATGAAACTATCAAAATTATCCCCCCTCTTTAAATTGAGGAAGAAATTTACTGACCCGTTGTGCTTCTGGGGTCCAGTTACTGCCTTCTCCATTACCTCCATGACTCTGGTGAAGAGTCAGCGTTTCCCTCTCATGCTTCCTCTGATGCTCCTTTTCTTCGATTTCTATCTCCAAATGCCTGGCCTCCAACTCAAGTCTCTTTAGCTCCAGCTGGATTTTTAAGTCCACTGCAGAAAGGTTGAGCTGTCCATTCTCAGAGGATATTGTAAGAAAGGTTGAGCTGTCCATTCTCTGAGGATATTGTGTCTCCACTGCCGGTCTGATTGTCCTCCTGGATGCTGTTTTCTGATGCAACTGTAACCAAGGCTGCAATCAGGTCTGCCTTAGTCAGGTTTCCATGTACCAGTCCCCTAGTCTGGCACATCTCCACCAACTGGCTCCTTCTCAGCTTTCCATACTCGTGTGCTGACATGCTGCCTGTTCACCCTGACTAACTAAACTAACAAAAGAAATAAAACAATTATGTTCTGAACTTTGAGTATACACTTCATGGCTGATTTAGAATACAAAACACCTACAGAGATCACTGTACATAAGCTACAGGATTCACTCTACCACCACACTCTACCCGCACTACTGCAAACCACAAGTGAGAATATCTTATCCCAACCACTGCCAAATAGATATGTAAGGATATCTTATCCCCACCACTGCCACCAGATATGTGATGACCATGCCCTGGCACAGCAATCAAGGAGCCTCAATCCTCACCACTAACACCAGGGAGGTCATCTCATAGAAGAGGAAAGGATAACAAATACTCACAGTAAAGTACAATTTCCCTTAAGTGCACACAGAGATCACAGTCAGTCTGGGGCTGGTTGCTCCCTTGCTCTCCAAGTCCCCAATAAGACTCCCCATTGGCACTGCTATAGGGTCCAGATCTCAGCCTAGCTGGCAAGCTAACCTCCAGTACCCTCTCTGTCCCACCAGTGCTTCATGTCCCTGCCCAGGTAGCTGACACACCACACACACTTTGAGATACGTATTTATACAACTTCACAGACACTCCTGGGAAAGGCTGACACAGATTCTCCAGCTGTGCCCCTTTACCCAGACTACATGGTAGTAATTTCTGCCATGACCAGATAACAATTATCAGCTACCCAAAGGCCCTTGAAAGGGTGTCCAATTATTACTGTGCAATATTATTATCCAAATGGTAATGTGACTATTCGGTCCAAGGCTTTTTAGAGTTGCTTATTACAATGAACTCTATAAATATGCAATGTACCCTAGAGCCTACTTACCTCTACATAAACCAGCCACAGGTAAAGGTTTTTAAAATATTTAAAAATAAATAATTAAAACACAAGACAATACTACTACACCACAGAGATATCTAAGAGTTCAGAGATCACACAGAAACTTAAAATAATACAGTAGGACAGGTCTGATGTCAAAGGAAAACACTTACTCTAACTTTCTAATCTTTAGCTATTCTTAAGAGAAAACACAGTGCTACAATCCTACTTACAGACAAAGAGCATAAGCAGTGCTGTGGTTGATGGTCCAAGACAAAAATGCTTCAGTCTCTCACTGAACAATAGTTTTTAAAAAGACAAACAGCTCTGCTAAGGCCTTCCCAAATTACATCATTTTGACACTTAGGTTTTCCCAGTATTCACATGACATCATTTTGACACTTAGTCTGGAGTTCCCAGGCAAACAAACTAAATTATTTAGCAAGCAAACACCTGCTCAGGAAACTACAACAATAAAAGACATTTCACATGTACACGCTAGCAATTATTCCTTAAGTTAAAACAATAGAAAGAATGTGTTCAGCCAGCCACTTCAGCACCACCATTTAGATAATTGTAACTTCAAAGAACATTTGAAATGCTTGGTTTGGTTTTCCTTACAGCAGATGGCAATGTTGCAACAATCTTGAAGTTCACATTTTACAGTGTTTTCTTTCATTTAAGAACATAAGCCTGTATTTTACATTTATTTATACAAATGACAGAATTATGTATCAAATTCTATTTGACTAGGCTGGCAACCTTCACCCATATTTCCCCAATCTTCACAATTATAATTAAAAATAGAATTTTTATTACAATATGCAAACAGTTGTTGCCAGTTATAAGACAAATAGTTTAATAATTAGTGCTGTTATTGTTGTTGTTGGTGTATGCATGATGTTGAGATTGCTTAGAATTATACCCAAAACTAAGGCATTGATATAATGATAGTAAAGTTTATAAACAAATATGTTTCTGAAATTATGTAATATTATGACTAAAAACTTCTATATGATGTTTGCTTATCAGGATGTATGTGTCTCCATAATTGTTTGGCAGGGAAACATGAATATCTTGAAAAGGTATTTGAAGGTGCAGTTGGTATCTCTCTGTATATCAGGTAATTCTAAAATAAAATGAGAATTAAATCTGCTAAAAAGATAATTTCAAACAACACACATTGCTGTAAAGAACACAAGACCACACAATGTTTTAGCGCTTTTGACTCTTATCTTCAAGGCTTTATTTTTCCTGACTAGATTCCTTACAGCAGTGTGTGTTATTTTGTTTTCAGGTGTCTCCATCTGCAAAAAAGCCCTGTGTGTTTGTTGCAGAAAAAAGGGGTTTAATTTGATAATAAAACAACAGCATATTGGTTTCTGTTGCTTTAATTGCAGAAGTGTCTGTGGTAACCCAGTTGCATAATTTAGGAGAGTACTTTGCTCCTTTATAGTCAACTCTAAGTGTAGTTTGCCGCAAAATATATGCAATTTGTTGTGTTGTGTGTAGCTTCCATCATAGTGTAAAAGTATTTAGAGTGACAGCATACCTGTTTTCTTTTAGTGATGTTCTCCTTCTGCAGTGTAATAGTTGATCTAATTGCGATGGGAGTAATTATGCATACCTTAGCTTTTGTGGGGTTACCCACATCTTTCATGCCTTGAGCTTTGGCATATCAGACTATATACAAACTAGGCAGTATGTAGAATAATGATTTACATGCTGGGAAATTACAGTGGAGTTTGGATCACATGAGGGTAATTATTAATGAGGTAAAGTCCACTACGGTGACATGTCCTTTTTGACAGCTATGATGATTTGGCATATTAAATAGTTGCTCAAAGTTTCAGTTATATTGCTGGTAGCCAAGAATGGGAATACAAAGATAAGTGATAAGTGCTTGAGTATGTGTGATGATTTTGCTGAGTGGCATCTGGCTGTCATTCAGTTGTTCTACTGATTTTTTTCATACTCAATAAAAATATGTCTACTATTTGGTCATTTTGGTTAGTTTTGCTTTATGTGTGGGGAAATAATTTTTTGGTGTAAAGGTTTATTAGAGTGAAATATCCACTAAATGGCTATAATGGTTAAGAGAGTTAATTAGGAGCTTGATGCTTAGAGCTATATTTGTAATGCTAATGCTTGAAGATGCAAAAGCATAAACATTTTGATGCTTATAATGAATGTTTTTTGTGTGACCAATATTTTTATATGACAAAGGTAAGAAAGGGGAAGAGGATATTTAGTGGTAAACTTCATGACACCCATGCAGACGGACAATAGAGATATGACTGCTGAATCCTATACAAATGCACTTTATAAGCACTTACACGAGTGCATGGATCATGCTTTCCCTAAGAGAACCAAGATGCTATCCTCCAAAAAAATGAAGCCAATCTGGTGTTCCTCTGCCATAAACAAACTCTACAACAGAAGAAAGAAACTGTTGCAAAAAAGAGTAAAATCCCATGACTGGAGGAACTCCCTAGTCAACCTCAGTAAGAAGCTGAGATCCCTCATAAAATCCTGCAAAGCTAGTTATGAAAACAAAATTACCACTGACTCTAAAGACAGCCACAAAGCATTCTATAGCTATGTCAAGAATCTCAATGGCAACACTCAGATCTGCTCTGAGTTACAGCACAATGGCACTAAATATACAGGACCAACTGATATTGCCAACATTCTGGCAGATAGGTTCAGTGCTAACTTTACCCCCCTCTCACTCCCTAGAGGGCCCATCTCTATACCAGAAGAATGCAAAGTTCCTGTAATCATGGCTGTACAGGTAAAAAACACACTCTCCAAAGCCAAGAACACAGCATCCATGGGACATGACAATATCCCAGGCTGCGTTCTACATGAAATACAGAATGAACTGGCACCCTACCTAAGTACCGTGTTCAGTCATAGCCTCACCTCAGGCTTTGTGCCCACTGAATAGCGCACCACAACGGTTATCCCACTCCACAAAGGGGGAGCCACGACGGACTCCGGGAACTACCGCCCCATTAGCCTGACGAGCCTGGTCTGCAAGACCATGGAATGAATCATCATGGAACTCATAAACAAAGACATTGGTAATCTCCAAACTCTGAACCCTACCCAGTTCGGATTTGTAAAAGGCAGATCATGTCTCCTAAACCTGATTGACTTCTTTGAAGCAGTCACCAAAGCAATAGATGAGGGTAAGGTGGTTCACACAGTTTATCTAGATCTCGCCAAGGCTTTTGACACCATCCCCCACTCTGGAATTATAGATAAGCTCACTAAACTAGGTATAAATCCCTATGTCACAAGATGGGTTGCCAAATGGCTCATGGACAGAACCCCCACTGTGAAAGTAGCAGACTCCAAATCAGACTTCAGACCAGTGACAAGTGGAGTACCACAGAGTTTAGTCCTGGGTCCTCTCCTGTTTGGTATCTACTTCTCTGAAGTACAGGCTAACACAGAAGGTCTGTGGCTAACAAAGTTTGCAGATGACTGCAAACTAGGAGCCATAATCAAAACTCCTAACGATGTGGAATACTACAAAAGGGCCTCACTGAGACAGATGCCCAGTGTAAAAGCCATGGCCTGAAGCTCAATGCCAAAAAGTGTATTGTCATCCCCTTTGGTAAAAACTCTGTACCCATGAACTACCACATAGCTGGTAGTCTACTTAATGCTGAAAATGTGATAAGAGACCTTGGGACACATGTGGACAGAAGTCTCTCCTTTGATAATCACATAGCCACAGTGGTCAGGAAATCCTTCTACGTGGCTCACCTCATTACAAAAGGTTTCTCATCCAGAAAAAAAGAGGTCATTGTTCACCTCTACTCATCACTCATTAGACCCATTATAGAGTACAATGCCCCTTTTGGTATGTACCTCACAAGACATCTACAACAACTGGAAAGACCACAGAAATACCTCACAAAGAGGATTACTGGCCTCAAACAGATGCCCTATGCAGACCGTCTCAAAAAATTCCAGCTTTACTCTGTCACATATCGCCTACTCAGAGGCAATCTCTGCCTAACATACAAAGCTATGTCAAACCCAGAGCTGTTGGACATGCTCCACTTAAAGAAATCCCAATCCCTCCAAGCTACACACTCTAGGGACCTAAACCTTGTCACCACAATAAACAGAACATGCTGGAGGGATAGATTCCTGTCCCAGAGACTTCCCATACTCTGGAACAGACTACCTATCTATGTCAAACAGAGCTCCACATTAGCACTCTTCAAGAAAAATGTTGATGATTGGATGGGAGATAGGAAATTCACCCCGGGGATCACTTCTGTGGCTCTGCTCAACAGGGGCACAGGAAAATAATTTTCTTGGGTGGCGAAAGCCAGGGTACATTTTTGGCTAGGCTTATATAGGCCCTAGGGCCAATAGCCTAGTACCTACCTATGAACCTATGAACCTATATGACATGTTTGAAGTAGGACTGCTAAAGATTGACACCAAAAGCAGATAGGAAACACTACCAGGACTACATAAATGTATATTTATTATGATAGCCTAAATGTATTCCCTATATCTCAAATCATGTACTGTAATTTCAGTAAGCTATTTTAAATTCTCAAGTTATCTAAGTCAAAAAGTAAGCTACTGACTTATCATTCTGCTCTTTTTCAAGGTAGATTTGGAAAACTGCGCTGAACAGTAAGCATAATCCATTATAGTTCAAGCATGCTTAATACTGACTACTTTTGCATTCAGATGAAAAAAAAACTTGTGAAGCAGTCTGTTGTAACTGCCAGTGTTAAACTATGTAAAATTAAAGTCTGTGAGAGTCAATAAAACAAACTAGTGGTTTTGTACTCCAGATAGTAGATATTGAGGATGTGTGAAAATGTACAGCTTTTAAAACTAATCACAGATGTCCAAGGCTTAAAGCAAATACTTGTTTTACATTAACATTAGTTGGAGTTTCTGCTAACAGTAAGTCATAAATAGTACATTAAGCAAAAACAATTATCAGATCTGACCACTGTTGTCATAAATGGGGCAAGGGAATGCATGTTTGTTATTTCTAAAGCCTGACAAGCTGTTAAATTAATTAAACAACATTTCTAAATTACTTATTATGAATGTTTTTATCTATGATTTTATGCAAAATTCTTACAATGAAACTTATAACTGCATTTTATAATGGTGTCTGGCCCACTCATGGTAAAAAACAGTCTGCATAATGAATAAGTAAGAAATGTAAAAGCATTTCAATCTTCATGGAAAACTGATAAAGTTGTAGTAAAGTATTGTACGGCTGTCATAAGTCGAATTTAAATGATACTGATGACCAAACTGTACTTTTAAAATAATAACTTTTAAATAAATAAAGTTCTTAGATACAGCTGAGTACAACAGAGATATTAAATATATCAGTCCAGCTATGAAGGATACACAGAAAATATAGTGAATGATTGGTGTGGCAGTGAGTGGACTAAAATGTATATACACAGTTCAGGTTTTACACCAAATCATACTGTGGTGAGTCAGACTTAATTGATCTCAGTCACCCTGCTAGACAGGGATCCAGGGAAGTAAATATTGTGGGAAGAAATAGCCAGGGAATTATTATGGCTAGGCTTGTATAAGCCCTAGTGCCGATAGCCTAGTACCAACCTATGAACCTATGACTTTTATGAGATAATAAAGCATTTCCTATAAAATAAATATAGGAGACTAAAAAGTATATTATATTGTTTAGATGTCTGCATTCCTAAGTTACTTTTAAATTATTATTGAGTCTGTAAGTTAAATCAAAGAAAAAGAAGAAGAAGAAAACATATATAGTTAATATGTACTGTAAAGCTTTACCATTCAAAAATGCAGTGATGTAACAATTTAGACTAACATATGTGTTAAGCAATATCTCCTCACAGGGCTTAAAATAGTAATCATAAACTAATTTGCTCATATATTTGCCTTTCCATTGTATAAGAAAAAGAAAATAACACATTTTTTGTTTCAATCAATAAAAAGTGGAAAATAAAAGACAAATCCTGTTATGCTATTTCCACTTCTTCCCATAGGTCTGAAGGGAGAACATTAACCATATTGTTTCAGCTACCACTCATTAAATGTGTCAAAAAGCTGGTGAGCTGTTAAGTTTCATCCACTGGAGAAAGGGTGAATGCCCAGCAAGTCAACACTAGAATAGTGAGCTTATGTGCTGAAGACAAATAGAGAACAATATACAAGATAACCCTCTCTTCTTTCAGTTTAGAAATTTCTGATGGTGGCATCTTCATGCAAAAAAGTGAGTACTGCAAAGTATCTGACAGCAAACATTAAAAACTGACTCAAACATGTCACTTACTTTTTGTATGACATCATTAACAAGACTCCCTTCCTTAGAATGTTGTTTTAAGGGTCATGACATGAGACCTGTACATGATCAGAATGAACTTTTATTTTTCTTAAGTAGTCCTTCCCCTTCCATTCCATTACATCTCTAAACAAATCCAACCATTTCCCTTTCTTTGACTTGATTACTTCTCTCCATACTCCTTAACAAATTCAAGTCCTTCCCATACAATACTTTACTACTGATTGCCCTCACACCTTACTACTCATTCATTACATTTTCTCTTTTTCCATGCAGCTCTCATTAAAACATTATGCCCTCTCATCCCTCTAAAAGTTCTCTGACTTCATCTAATTTATATGCACTCAAACCCCCTAACATCTGAAACATCAACAAATTCCAATTTTAACCACTCAGCACTGCCACAACTACAATCCCATCTCAGGAACTATTCCCCTTTTACTATAATACTACTCAAACAATTTGTTCATAAGTTAGGCCTTACAGCCATGAAGAAGTGCTGGTTTCTCCAAATATAGAATATACAGTTTACTATTAGTCCATATGCCCAAACTCCCCTTAAAGCCTTCTAAAGTCCTGGACTGTTTAACAATGAGTGGTATGTTATGCCACGATTTTGTGACTTTTACAGTGGTATACTAAAGTCTCATCATAGTACTGCCTACTGTAATTATAAACTGCATATTCTTATGGTTATATGTTTTTCCACAGCTGTTCATCTCTATGTTGAGCATAGCCTGCAGAATCAGGGCATGAAATATTCTATATGCCACTGTTAATTTTGCATGAATTCTCCTATAACAAAAATCCAATAATCGTAATCTTATACATTTTTGTTCATAATCCATATTCCTTAACTACAATTTTTTTTAGTAAAGTTCCTTTTAATACCCTTTAGTCTTCTAAATTGCCCTCTAGTATAAACACAAAAAGAATAATTATAGTCTATAAGTGTTCTTATATATGTCTTAAATACCTCTAATAATATATTTCTATCTCATGTTGTTAAATTATGCAACAAATAGCCCATACGTTTAATGCCTACGGCTGCTATAAATTCAGAATGTACGTTAAAGGAAAATTTAGAAAAGATTAGCATTCCTAGATCTTTGTATTCCTTAGGTTTCTGTAATTGAGACACCATCAAATATATTGGTTGTCTGATAATGTTATTAGAAAAGTACATAATTTTACACCTGTCTTTATTAAATAATAGCCTTGTTTAGCTGAATGAGTTTAAATATTGACTTAATTCTTCCAAATCAGATACTGTTTGCAATATAAATCCAATTTTACAATCATCTGCATACTTAAGTATACACTACTTTTTGTTACTAGGAAATGTTGATACTACCAAATTAAGTGGTATAGGACCCAAGACTGACCCTTAGAGAAAAACTCTAACTTTTACATCTAAGAGATCTGAATGAGTACCATAGATTTTCACATACTACTTCCTACCTGATAGCTAATTACCAATCCCTCTTATAATATAACTATTAATTTTATATTTTATTAGACACTTCATAATGACTACATGGGGCAGGCTGTCAAAGCCTTAGACAGATCCAAGAAAATTGCACTTGGGCACAAACCCAGATCCAGTGCTTCTGTAATATAATCATAAAAACTTCTTAAATTACTCAGTGTTGCTCGGTGAAACCATGTTGATCAATTTGAGATGCTTCTATATTGATCCAAGAATTTTCTATAATATCCAACAAAATCCATATCAATATCAATATCCATTTATCTCTCAAAACATTTCCCAGGCAGTGATGTGAGGCTGATTGGTCTACAGTTCTGAAGATGATCTCTCTGTCCTTTCTGATAAATAGGAGTAATGCATGATGACTTTCAGGACTCGGGAACCATTCCTTGTTCCAGTAGCTTGCTTTATATTACTGTTAATCTAGGTACAATTATGCTTTTAATGGCAAGTATCAAATTTACAGGGAGCAGATCTGGGCCCATAGATGTCATATCACTTAATTTCAAAAGGGCTGATAATATAATTGATTCAGATATATTTGGACACTGGCCTATTATTGAATAAGTGTTCCATTTATCATTAATAACTTGATTAAGTCTTGTGAAAATAAATTAAAATAATTTGCTATTCTATTAAAATCTTTGATTACTATATTATCAATTTGTAATGTAAATATTAAATTCGCTTTTTGCAAATATTATTCATATATTTATAGACTTATTTCTTATTCATATGACTACAAAATAACTTACTTTCATAGCTAATCTTAACATTCATAATTTCATCTTTCAAACTTCTATAATTCTTATTAATTTTTTTCTTATTACTACCAGTTGGATATTTTTGTAAAGGTTTTTAACTTTTTTTTCTTTTATAAAGTTTTATTCTTCCAATAAAGAATGATGACTGAATGTTCTTTTTCCTCACTGATTCATTAACACATGCCTGCAGACGTTCTTCTAGAATGTTGTAAACATAAAGAATTTCTGAATTCTGGGGATAGAATGTCTAGTCATTATGTGCTATCTGCAGAGGTAGACTATGCATCAATTCTTTGTTACATTCAAACTTCCTTGTTAAAACTTCCAAGTAAATTACTAAATCAAGAACAAAAGAAATGGAGTAGTGATCAGATGCCCCTAATTGCAGAAGTGCCTTTAGAGAGAGTACATTTTCTGGGATGTTAGTGACAACAAGCTCGAGTATACTGTCCCCTCTGGTGTTAAACTTAATTAATTGGGTTATCCTGTAAAAATATAAAATATTAGTAAATTGTCTGTATATGAGCTTTCAGTCAATTTATTCCAGTCAGTTCTAGGATAGTTAAAGTCCCGAGTAAGTATTATTCCCCCTTCTTGTTCAAACAAGAATCCAGGTTTTTTAAATATTGCCAGTGGAAATTACTATCCATACTAGGGAAATAGTAATTTTTTTAAAAAAAATTTTTAAACAAGAAACATCTTTATTGAACTACCACTTATGACATAGGCAATCATACATTCATATAAATGAAAACTAACCATATTGACATAATTTTAGTTGTAAACATTATACATCACTTATAATCTATCCATTCATTGTCAAACATTACATAGCTCATTTAAATCCTGCCTTCTTTTTTCTTTGCTGTGTAAAGAGTTCAAAGTAGAAGGTTAATAGATAGAACATGGTCCTTAAAATCTGACAACAGAAAGCACTACTGAATCCCCATTTTTTGCTATTTTTTTTTATTACCTGAAGGGGTGCAAAATGTCCATGCTGAGACTAAATGCATATGTTATAGCATTAATATAATCTACATGAACAGAAAAAAAACCCAGAGTATAAGACGGTAATCCATTAGAATTGTTCATGCTGAAACATGAGACAGGTAATGTGCTTCAGCATTGACTTTAGCCTCCTTGATAAGTGAAAAGAATTCTGATGGTGCTGCTTCCATACTATCTCTTCAGATTAGGAGCTGGTAGTGGCCGTCAAGTTGCTTAGCACAGTTTGATTGAAGTGGCCAGTCCTGGACAAGAGGGTTTGCACCAGTGTCTCTTAATCTGGTGACAATTGGTATTATAAAATCTTTTACTCGTAAATACATTTGATGGTCCCCAGAAAAAATGCAAAAAAAAGGGTTATTCCCCCACACAAGGCAAGATGTAGTTGCCCACTTCATAATTCTACACCCATGTCTCTACTGCCAAATTTTTTGTTTTGGATTAGAAGAGGGATGTATATGCTAAGTTGTTGGGACAGATTGAGTAGTATGATATGGCTAAAATCCACCTTTTTAAATAGTTTTTGTGCCCTCTGCTTTTTTTATCCCTGACCTTCATTTGAATCTCCAAGTAACTCTCAAAGAGACAGGGAAAGCAGGAAAGTGGACATCATTACTGTGAACAAAGAGGAGATTTTTTTTTAATTTTATGCACACATAGATAAGAATGAATTATACTTAACAGGGGCAAAATTTGCAGTGGCACACAGGTGTGTCCCACACAGGAGTATGGGTAACACATGCATGTCACACATACTTCTGTGAGTATAACCAGGAAGACGCTGCTTCAGACACTCTATTGCTGAAAACACAAAGACACTGAAATGCAGACATACTATAATACCTTTTATTGGACTAACATAGATTGTGCAATGCACTTTCATTCTAGGCACAAGTAAATATTTAAGCACCTTATTTAACATCAGCAACTTTAGGCCGCAGTGGTGCAGCGGTTAGCATTGTCGCCTCACAGCAAGAGCTTCCCTGGTTCGATTCTTAGCTGGAGGGCCTTCTGTGTGGAGTCTGCATGCCCTCCCCATGATCGAGTGAATTTAAAGACATGCAGGTAGGTGTCTGCATGTGTGGGTGTGCCTTTATTGAAGGTTGGGCACTGGGCTGACAACTCAGCACCATAAAAATTCACTGCCAATCATTAGTGGATCAGAGTTCTGCTGTGGTGACCCCTAACCAGGAAAAGCCAAAAGACAGTTTTTATTTAACATCAGTAACTTTATAACTCCCGATGAAGTGCTCAGGCTAGCCCAAAAGCTTGACTAATTACAAAACCTATATTGGTTCAATAAATGGTATTACTTCACAGATTTTCTTAATTTTTGTTTCTACTATTGCTGAAAAGAAACAGTATGCTTGCGGGTGTGGCACCACCCCCCCAGTTCCACTAGCAGGTGTCCAACAACAGCAAAATCCCATTCTTCCACTAAGGAAGGAAAGTTGCCTTGTGATCCCATGCCTGTGTCACTAGTAGTCAGTACCAACTCACTGGCAGCACAGTTGGACCTCCTACTGCTGCTGCAGTTGGCTGGCCTCTGATTCAAATGCATATTCATGTTAGAAGGCAACAGTATCACAGATGGAATCACATTTCGCACAGATGCTGTATATATAAAATGAAGATGCAGTAAAGCCAACAATAACTAAGGATTTTCATTTTATGAACTAGAGACTGTAAAATAGCAATGATAAAATGTATAATTTGGGACTGGCATTGCATGTGACTTTGTAATCCACAAAGGTTCAACTGGATAAACAAAAAAACAGATGTGCCTTCAACTCAATGAAATCTTTTTTATAATCTTTCTTTGGCAGGAGGCCCCCTCCACTCTTCATGGTGAGACCTTCACCTGCACACTTCCATTTCTTATATATCCATACTCACCTTACATGTATATATATATATATATATATATATATATATATATATATATATATATACTAACTCCATAGATTTACAACCATGGAGAAATGTGAACAATCTCACAAACATGGGAATCACTGTACAAGCTATGAAGAAAATGAAAACAATGTCATCTGTGTTAGCATGACTGGCAGCAGATTTAGGTTCATAGGTTCATAGGTTCATACTAGGCTATCTGCCCTAGGGCATTTATAAGCCTAGCCAGAGTGTGTCTGGCTTTTGCCACCCAATTTAAATTAATTTTGCTATGCCCTGTTTCATTTGTGTGCATTCTCAGATTAACTTGCATTGTATGCCAGCATGTCTAATTGTGAAAGTGTAAATAAGGTTTTAAAACGTTGAGCATTTCCCTGTTTATACAAAATATTTAAATAATCTATTGGAGTTCTGATAAATTTCTAATTGCACATTTTCATTTGAGGGAGATTCTAAAGTACAAACTGTTTGTGGAGAATCAGTTGAAAAGTGTGCGATGTTGTTAGAATGTTCCTGGTTGTTAGATGATTATTTGAACAGCTGATTGACAGAAAAATTAACTTTTTTTAAACAGCTGTTATTTTTAAAATAAGACAGTTGAGACTGTTAACCTGGACTATATAAAAGAGACTGTTGAAGTCAGTTGCTGGGCAGTTTGTGAAGAGCAGCAGTTAGCTGAGAGTTACAGTCAGTTACAGTGCTGTGCAGAAGATACCCAGAAAAAGGACTCACCAAAAACTGTAAGCCTGCCTTTGCCTTGCTGTCATGCTATAGATTAGATCAGGAACATTATTCTCTAGTTAGATTAGGAAAGTTTAGTTATTTAGACAGAGTTTTTCTAAAATTATAGACTTCTATCCTACAGTTTAATTTTATAATTCTGGTGATTGATTTCTGGTGCTTAGTGAAAGTTATTGATTTACTTTCTTGTAATTATTTTATTTATTATTAAATATTTTTCATTACTTTACATTGTGGCTGGACAATCAGTGTGCTCTTTAGACATCAGAGAGTGCTTATACCTGTTTGATACTCCCTAGGTCACCTCAAATGCCTGGCTACGTCTGGTCATAGCTATCATTTATTGTGATATTTAATTTTATAATTGATCACCGTTTGAAGGGCAAGTAGATCTGTCTGACTCTTGTGGCAGTGTTTACCATTTGTATTGGGGATGGAACACAGCCGGAAATCTGTGTCAGGCTTCCCATGAGTGTTTGAGTGTGTGTGTGAGATTAAAATTTATTTTGAGTGTGAGTGTGTAAGAGGTCTTAAACTGGAACACATTACTCTGAAGTGTATGATAAGGGACTGCATTTGGGGTGGACAGAGGTATATGGTTCAGTCCCAGGAAAATAGATCATGTTCCTGTTGTGCTCTTAAGGGAAATTGTGGAATTTTACTCTTGTGTGCTCTGAGCTCTGGTATTTTCCATGATGCTCCCACACTGGAGTCAATGGTGAGGATTGAGGCTCCTGAATTACTGACCTGAGTTTTAATTGGGGGACACCATATTATTGTTGGTAGTCTGGTGGGATGTTAGCCAGACATCACACAAACAGTTATACTCTATGAAGAAAAGCTACTGAGGAGTTCAGCAATGGGAGCCAAACTCCTCTAGTTATAACCTTTTTTTTCTTCCAGTTAGAAACCTGTCAGTTTTATACTTGATGAATAGTAGGATGGCATTGTAGGCTGATTTGGCAGCTGTTTGTTTAACAAAATTGTTTCAGCATCTATGAAAATGGCCAAACTAGGACTGGCCAAGGTCTGTAATGGTATGCTACAAGGATAACAGCCTTCTTCTGTTTTCTTTATATGAATGCACTGGTACTATAAAACCCATTGCTGATTTGCCACTACAGAGAGACAGATAGAAAGATGAGCTCATGCTGACCAGGAGTGGCAGCACTGTAGTCTGAATGTGATCATATCTGAGATGGTATATAACCTGGACATTGGGAGCAAATGGCATGATGGTAGTGATCTGAAGATAAGCAGAATCAAAACCAACACTTGATATTTGGTACCAGCAACACTGGGTTGAGGATCCCTGATATTTGAAGTGTATCCCTGCATGCTGGAAAGAGTCTTGAGCAAGATGATCTCTCAAAATAATTGGAGGCCTGACCAGACCTTAGACCTATTGCAGGTAAGATTAGAAAACAGAACAGAATCTATCACATGATCAGTGGCTATGTGAATCCATATACAAACAGATTACGGTGACAATGACAAGCTGGTTTTGTTTTATGATATAAAAATACTTAGACCACAAAACTGCAGCACAGAAATAGGTGATCAGCAGCTTTTCTATCAGTTGTTTATAATATAATTTATTACGTCCCCAGGCATTTTCACCTGGTACCAAAGTATCAATACAAATATTTTATTTTATTTTCATATCCCTTTCAAATATTCCTCCATGCAGGAATTATTTGATTGACTAACAAGTGAACAGTTATTCAACCATGAGTGGTGCCTGGTATATTCAGGTTGAAAAGAAATCTTGTGCATTGCATTCTATTAAACTTTTTAAGTATCCTTATTTCTAAACATATCACCTCCATGTCAGATGTTTAGCATGATTTAAATTTATTTTTCTGTCCTATGGACTAGATTAACATTTTAGTATGCATTTCCATGCTCATATTATTATATATATTAAGTAAAATACATAATCATTTTCAAAGCACTTGAACACAGATGTGAGTTATACTCTTTCATGAATAAAATGAGTCACTCGTTGGACAATTATAATTGGCTAAGAATGCTTCATTTATCAGATATACTATCTAAAATAGAGACAATTGAAACCAAGCCTTCTCAAGTGACATTTTCTCTCACATTTGTTTAGAAAACCAGTGAACATGTGCATATATGTAATATCTTCACCTGTCATCACAGGCATAAGAATTCAATGCAGTGATCTTTGTGATAAAAATTATCCCAGGCACTTAACAGCAACAGCATAACTTGATATTTTTCATACAGGACGGTTTGACTTACAGTTTACAGTCATACACGAGTAAAGTTTACTGATACTTCATCTCAAAAGAGTGGGCCTTGACCTTTTACCCAGATGACATCACATCAGAGTAATGATCTGGTGATGTCTAGAGTTCCACGAAAAATTATCAACCTGGCAGATATGAAAGTGGGACAGTTGAGTTTTAACACATATGCCGTTTCACAAAAGTGGATGATGCATCATCATAAAGCTGCATCTGGACAGAAGTGAATGTGAAAATATTAAGTGGAGAGCTTGTAATTTAACTTGAATATGTGGAGAAAGCATATTGGTCAACATTAGTATTCTTTACAACTTTAGAATCTGTTGTGTTATTGAATCTGGTTTTCAAATGCAAGCTCAAAAACATATTCAGCAAATGCACAAGCTGGTAGTAAAATAACCATTATTAACTCATGGCTAACAGGCTAAACAAATACTACAGCTGTTGTCTGGGCGTTCAAGGCAGCTGCTTTGGATACTGAACCTATTCTATTATTAGCCTTAATTTTTACAACACTATAGTACTTTGTCATGGTAACTTTGTGCAAAGGTTAGCAGAAGACTTAAGCTGCTTTCTCAAAAGCTGACCAAAACATAGTGGTACTGTCAATTATCAAATTTCTAAAAATTCTGAGTGCCTGTTGCAAATAACTCAACAATAATGCCAATGTGGTAATCAGGT